>NC_057800.1:49034309-49036279 GCF_018294505.1 Triticum aestivum
GGTGGCGGCAGGTCGGGGTGGGGGGTGCGGCGGCGGCGCAGGTCAGGGTCGGGGGGTGCGGCGGCGGCAGCTAGCTCGGGGTGTGGGGAGACAGTGAGTGGATGGGGGGTAACGCGAGTGGATAAGGTCAACTATGCCGACGGCTAAGCCGTCGGCATAGCTCAGGGCGCCACGTGGCACCTATGCCGACGGCTTAGCCGTAGGCATACTTTTTTTTTCTTTTTTATTAACCACGTCACCGATCTGCGTACAAGCTTCCCTATGGCCGCAGCTATGCCGTCGGCATATTTTTATTTTTACTTTTCTTATTTTGTATAAATTTTATAATGTTTTCTTATTTTTTATAAATATTTTAATGTTTTCTTATACACATTTTTTACATGCAGAACATTATTTAAAATGTACCATACATTTTCTTTAATGATTTGAAACATTATTTTTAATGACATGATCTTTTTTTATATTGTACAACAATTTTCTAAAATATCACGTATATTTTTTTCTATGGTCTCGTGAAAGGTGATACATAGGAGAGCAACTGACTGAGGGGTACCGTTACCGAGTGCCTGATCCGGTAACTATGCGAGTGCCTGATCCGTCTACTACCGTGTCATCGTCGTCCGTTAAGGGGGGACACGCCCCGGAGACGCGTGCCGCCTCTTCGGACATGCCACCACACCACCCCGCATGTATGAGGGCCCGGTGCGACGCTCCGGTGGCATTGCTACCCCCAGGGCCCCCGACCCGCCTAACCCTGTAGCGTTTGACCATGGGATCTAGCCCTTTGACTTTGCACGGACGGGATTTGACCAGTGGACCTCTTCACCCGGTTGTGTTAGGTCAGCCCATAGGAACACTTTGGAGCAACATCCGGGCCAGACCCACAGCAAGATCCCCTCCGTGTAGACCCGACGCGTCCGTTTCCCCCCTCCAGGTGCCGGCGGTGGCGCCGTCCGTGAGGGGGGCCAAACCCCGGAGACGCGTGCCGCCTCTTCGGACATGCCACCACACCACCCCGCATGTATGAGGGCCCGGTGCAATGCTCCGGTGGCATTGCTACCCCCCCAGGGCCCCTGTCCTGCCTAACCCTAGAGCGGTTGACCACGAGATCTTGCCCTTTGACTTTCCACGGACAGGCTTTGAACAGTGGACCTCTCCACCCGGTTGTGTTAGATCAGCTCAGAGGGACACCTGGGAGCAACATCCGGGCCAAACCGACAGCTACATCCCCTCCGTGTAGACCCGATGCGTCCGTTTTCCCCCTCCAGGTGACGGCGGCGGCGCCGTCCATGAGGGGGGCACACCCGGACATGCGTGCCGGGCGTTTGCAACCACCACAACACTTCCAAACACATGAGAGGCTGCCTACGCAAGATTTGGCGGCATGCTAGCCCCAGGAGGCCGCCGGCCACAGCCGTAGACGCGTGAAGGGCAATCCGTGTAGAGGGGATTTTTCGGATACTTCTCCATCACCAAAAATTATGAAAAAAATATTATCGTTCCTATAGCACATGTGCACACGTCGTGCAAAAAAAACTCATGATTTTATCGCGCTCCGAGTATTTAATAATATTCACGCCGCATCGTTACCGCAGAATGGCTACTACCGTGTCATCGCCGTCCGTTAGGGGGGGCCACGCCCCGGAGACGCGTGCCGCCTCTTCGGACATGCCACCACACCACCCCGCATGTATGAGGGCCCGGTGCGATGCTCCGGTGGCATTGCTACCCCCCCAGGGCCCCTGTCCTGCCTAACCCTAGAGCGGTTGACCACGAGATCTTGCCCTTTGACTTTCCACGGACAGGCTTTGAACAGTGGACCTCTCCACCCGGTTGTGTTAGGTCAGCTCAGAGGGACACCTGGGAGCAACATCCGGGCCAAACCGATAGCTACATCCCCTCCGTGTACACCCGATGCGTCCGTTTTCCCCCTCCAGGTGACGGCGGCGGCGCCGTCCGTGAGGGGGGCC
>NC_057800.1:49036316-49036981 GCF_018294505.1 Triticum aestivum
TTTTCCCCCTCCAGGTGCCGGCGGCGGCGCCGTCCGTTAGGGGGGCCACGCCCCTGAGATGTGTGCCGCCTCTTTGAACATGCCACAACACCACCTCGCACATGTATGAGGGTCCGATACGATGCTCCGGTGGCATTGCTACCCCCCACCAGGGCCCCCGTCCCGCCTAACCGTGGAGCGGTTGACCACGAGATCTAGCCTTTTGACTTCCCACGGACGGGCTTTGACCAGTGGACCTCTGCACCCGGTTGTGTCAGGTCACCCGTAGGGACACCCGGGAGCAACATCCGGGCCAAACCCACAGCTACATCCACCGTGTAGACCCGACGCGTCCGTTTCCCCCCTCCAGGTGCCGGCGCCGTCCATGAGGGGGGCACACCGCGGACGTGAGGGGGGTCACACTCTGGAGACGGGTGTCGGGCGTTTGCAACCGCCACAAAACTTTTGTCGGCATAGCTGTTTTTGATTTTAATAAAATATAATGATCTATATTCAAAAGAACATGACCGCACATTATTAACGTGCTCGAAAAAATACAAACCATATATATATATATATTCATAATATATGAAAAAAATACAAACTACATATATATTCATATGTATGTTTATATTTAACATGCTACATGTTAGTTTATATAATAATACATAAAAAAGCTTAAAAAA
>NC_057800.1:50150083-50320631 GCF_018294505.1 Triticum aestivum
TATATATATGCCAGTAGCCCCCGAGACTTGAAGCAGTTAGAGCAACTGATTTAAGGATCATTTAATATGCAGCTTCTTACAGAGAAGAATACCGTACTATCCCAGGAGCTGTAAAAGTGCAAGGCCCAACTAGAGGCCACAGTAGCCGCAGCAGGGGAGCCCAAAGAGACCCCCTCAGGTAAGATACACTTTGAAAGATTAGTATTGTGCGGTGTGGGTGCAAATCTGACAAATCATATTGCAGATGGCGCCGGACTCGATCCGGACAAGCAACAACTCTTACGCCGGCTAAAGGCCGGTGAGAGTACGTTGACATAGGTGAGGCAAGAGAAGAATGATCTTCAGGACGCCAACACCAAGCTGGACGTCGAACCTAAAGATGTTTGTGGCCAGCTGTCGGACTCCACGAAGGAGAATCAGCTGCTTCGACACGGCATTTTTAGTAAGTGCTTGAACGAACTTTGAAAAAAGAGTTCGGCGAGGAAGTCGACTAACAGAGTAATGTCTGTAGGTATGCTCACAGGTCGTCCTGCAGAGGAGATGCCCGGTTCTACGGGTGACCTTCTTCCCGAACTCTTGCAGCTGCACGAGCGAATTCGGCAGGCGATGCAGGGTATTGCCCAAGCCTTGTGGCCTGCCCACTCCGTGCCCGAGGGCGTTGGAGAGCTTGCGGAGAAGCTGAAGGGAGCTCGGTGGCGCTTCCGGTTGTGGAAGATATTGGCCTGCCGACAAGGCTCTAGGGAGGCCTGGGCCATGGTGAAGACCCGTTTTACGAAGTCTGACCCAAACCACATGGCCGAGGTCGGACCAGTGGGGCCTGATGGGAAGGAGATCCTTGTAAGCTTAGTATACGACCAAGTAGAGTTGGCCGCGAAGTATTCCTAGCAGGACTGCAAATTAGACAGCCTGTTAGATGGTATAGAAGAGGAATACAATCAGTCAGAATGACTGTGTAATTTTGAATTGACATGTATAATGCCTTCTAGCCGGATTGTAGATCGTTTGTCATTGCCGACCTTTTCGCTTCAACCTCGGGACCTGACGGTCCGGAGTGTGTCCGAATACCCTAGCGGTTATATAAGAACTAGGGTATGCGTGGAGACCAGGCGTAGGGGTCATCAGTGCTTTATCAGACAAGTGCCCAACTAGTTATGTTATATTACATGGTTAGTAAGAAACATCTTCCAGAGGGAATAGTTCCATTAAGGGTTCCTTTCACTGGGAGGCATGCCCTAAGGTGCATGTCCGGACTGCGTGAAGAGACGCGGAAAAAAAACATCTAGGGGCGCATAAAATGAGTAAAAAGATCATCTTTTATTTCACCAAACGAATATTCCCTTAAGAACGCTAGCTTCCGGCTTCACCCAGTCTGAGGTACACATCCGGCTGACCCGACAGTAACAATCGCAGAGGTGCTCCCTTTACCGCCTAGCCGAACAATCGGGAACGTAGGGGTAAGCACATGAGCCAGGCAACCCAGCTTGACCAAAACTTAAGTCATATCGATGCATATAATGGTGAAGAAAAAAGGTACATGTGGAAGTTTGACGCATGTGTTGGGCGTGAAGCCCGTATAAATAAGCTTTTGTTAAAGAAGCCCCCAAGTTTAATGAGCACGAGTGGCGCGTCACTAGATGAGCCTTTATGGGCTATGAAAGAAAAGAGGGGAAGGAGAGAAATGTAAGACAGAAAAATGCAAAAAATGGACAGAGGAAGGAGACGAACACAGAGTCCGGCGCTAGGCATAGAATCTTCGGTGACGGGTGGTGTTCCACGGGTTCGGCTCGAGTCAGTTATCCGACGCATCTCGCAGGCGGTACGCCACACCAGTCAGGACTTGGTCGATTATGAATGGACCTTCCCACTTGGGCTTAAGTTTGTCCTTTTTCTTATCCGGTAGGCGTAGAACTAGTTCGCCAACATTGTAATTTTTGGCCCGTACTTCTCTGATTTGATATCTTCGGGCCTGCTGTTGATAAAATGCGGAACGTGCTTTTGCCACGTCATGCTCCTCCTCCAAGGCTTCCAAGTTGTCCTGCCGATCGAGCTCGGCTTCTCTTTCTTTGTACATGCACACTCTAGGTGAGTCATGAATCATGTCGCAGGGCAGAACTGCCTCTGCGCTGTACACCATAAAAAATGTTGTGTATCCGGTGGTGCGATTTGGCGTGGTCCGCAGCCCCCATAGCATGGAGTCGAGCTCCTCTACCCAGTGCGTGTTAGATTCCTTGAGGGACCGCACCAGTCTGTGTTAAATGCCTCTCATGATAAGACCATTTGCACGTTCGACCTGGCCGTTGGTTTGTGGGTGATAGACGGAAGCATAATCGAGCTTGATGCCCATGTTTTTGCACCAGAGTTTTACCTCGTCGGCGGTAAAGTTTGTACCGTTATCAGTTATGATGCTGTGGGGGACGCCATAACGGTGTACAACCCCGAATATGAAGTCTATCACAGGTCCGGATTCGGCCGTTTTAACAGGCTTGGCTTCTATCCATTTGGTGAATTTATCCACCATGACCAGTAAGTATTTTTTCCTATCGGTCCCACCTTTAAGGGGTCCGACCATGTCAAGCCCCTAGACCGCAAAAGGCCAGGTGATGGGTATAGTTTGTGGTGCGGTGGGTGGCATATGGCTTTGGTTGGCAAAAAGTTGGCAACCAGCGCATCGTTGGACTAGGTCCTGAGCGTCTGCCCGGGCCGTCGGCCAATAAAAGCCTGTACGGAAAGCCTTGCTAACAAGGGACCGAGCAGCGGCGTGGTGACCACCGAGTCCGGCCTGAATTTCAGCCAGAAGATTCCGCCCTTCCTCTTCGGAGATGCACCTTTGAAGGACTCCGGTAGTGCTTTTCTTATAAAGCTCTCCCTCATGGACTCTGTAGGCTTTAGATCGCCGCACTATGCAGCGGGCCTCGTTTTGGTCCTCCGGGAGTTCCTGCCTAGTAAGGTAGGCTAGGAATGGTTCTGTCCACGGGGCGATAACCGCCATTATTACGTGGGCTGAAGGTGTAATTTCATTGGCAGAGCCTCCAATTGTGTCAGATTGTTTGGCGTCGAGTGGTGCGGCTGGGTCCGGGCTATTATTTGGGGGTTCCCCCTCCCATGCTACGGATGGCTTGAACAATCTTTCCAAAAAGATGTTGGGAGGGGACTGCATCGCGTTTTGCTCCGATGTGTGCCAGGACGTCCGCTGCTTGATTGTTTTCTCGGGCTATATGGTGAAACTCCACCCCTTCGAACCGAGCTGACATTTTTAGGACGGCGTTGCGGTAAGCTGCCATTTTTGGGTCCTTGGCGTCGAAGTCTCCATTTATTTGGGATATCGCGAGGTTTGAATCCCCGCGTACCTCTAGGCGCTGAATACCCATGGATACTGCTATCCGGAGACCATGTAGGAGGGCCTCATATTCGGCTGCATTGTTGGAATCCGTGTACATGATCTGGAGCACATATTGGACTGTGTCTCCTATTGGGGACGTCGGGATGACGCTAGCCCCCAGTCCGGCCAACATTTTGGAGCCGTCGAAATGCATAATCCAGTTTGAATATGTGTCGTACTCTTTAGGGAGCTCGGCCTCCGTCCATTCTGCGACGAAGTCGGCCAAAACTTGCGATTTAATAGCTCGCCGTGGCTAATAGGTTATATCGAACGGGAGAAGCTCGATGGCCCATTTTGCAATCCGACCCGTTGCATCGCGGTTGTTGATAATATCGTTGAGTGGTACTTCCGAGGCTACTGTTATGGAACACTCTTGAAAGTAGTGTCGTAGCTTCCGAGATGCCATGAATACCGCGTATGAAATCTTTTGATAACGCGGGTACCGTGATTTGCATGGAGTGAGGACAGTGGATACGTAGTAGACCGGCCTTTGAAGGGGGAATTTGTGTCCATCCGTTTCCCGCTCGACAACAAGCACTGCGCTGACAACTTGATGTGTTGCTGCAATGTACAATAACATTGGTTCGCCGGTGTTCGGCGCGGCCAGGACTGGGTTTGTTGCCAATATGGCTTTTATTTCATCAAGTCCGGCTGTGGCGGCACCCGTCCACTCGAAGTGTTTGGTGCGCCGAAGGAGGCGATAAAGGGGTAGTGCCTTTTCTCCCAAGCGGGAGATGAAGCGGCTTAAAGCCGCCACGCATCCGGTTAATTTTTGTATTTGTTTAAGGTCCTTTGGGACATCCAATTGTGACAAAGCTCGGATCTTGGCTGGGTTTGCTTCAATTCCTCTATCAGATACAATGAAGCCCAAGAGCTTTCCGGCTGGAACGCCGAAGACGCATTTTTCTGGGTTGAGCTTGATGTCATATTTTCGGAGGTTATCGAATGTAAGCCTCAAGTCATTTACTAGGGATTCGACATGTCTTGATTTGACGACCACATCATCCACATACGCCTCCATTGTTTTGCCGATCTGGTTTGCCAGACATGTCTGGATCATGCGCTGATATGTTGCGCCGGCGTTTTTCAGCCCAAAGGGCATTGTGTTGAAGTAGAATGGGCCATATGGTGTGATGAATGCTGTTGTAGCTTGGTCTGATTCTGCCATCTTGATTTGATGGTAACCGGAGTATGCGTCGAGGAAACACAACAAATCGTGTCCTGTGGTGGCATCGATAATTTGATCGATATGGGGGAGGGGGAAGGGATCCTTTGGGCAAGCCTTGTTAAGGTCTTTAAAATCGACACACAGGCGCCAGGATTTGTCCTTCTTTGGTACCTTCACCAGGTTTGCTAGCCAGTCCGGATGTTTTATGTCTCTGATGAATCCGGCCTCCAATAGCTTGGCTAGCTCTTCTCCCATAGCCTGTCTCTTAGGTTCGGAAAAACGCCGAAAGGCTTGTTTGACAGGTTTAAATCCTTTTAGGATATTTAAGCTGTGTTCGGCCAGCCTGCGTGGGATCCCTGGCATGTCTAAAGGGTGACAGGCGAAGATGTCCCAGTTCTCTCGTAGGAACTCTCGCAGTGTGGTGTCTGCATCAGGGTTCAGTCATGCCCCAATGGAAGCTGTTTTATTGGGGTCCGTTGGATGGACCTGGAATTTGACTATTTCGTCAGCTGGCTTGAAGGATGTCGATTTGGATCTCTTGTCAAGTATCACATCATCCCTGTTAACCGTGGAGCGCAGCGTAGTCAGTTCCTTGGCCGCTAAGGCTTCAGATAGTGCCTCAAGGGCTAATGCGGCCGTCTTGTTTATGGCGCGGAGTGCTACGTCCGGATCACTAGCTAGAGTGATAATTCCGTTCGGCCCGGGCATCTTAAGCCTCATGTACCCGTAATGGGGTATTGCTTGGAAGATTGTGAATGCTTCCCGCCCTAGTAAAGCGTGATATCCGATTTTGAACGGGGCCACCTGAAGCGTGACTTCTTCGAACCTGTAATTATCCGGCATGCCGAACACCACATCTAGTGTGATTTTTCCTGTGCAGCGCGCTTCCCGACTGGGGATTATTCCTCTAAAGGTTGTGCTGCTTCGCTCGACGCGGTTCCAGTCTATTTCCATTTTTGAAGGGTTTCCTCATAAATGAGGTTCAGTCCGCTGCCTCCATCCATGAGCACCTTGGTGAGGCGAAAGCCGTCCACTATGGGACTGAGGACCAATGCGGCTGGTGCTCGGGCTGTTCGGAATCTAGGTTCATCACTTGCGTTGAAGGTAATGGCAGTGTCGCTCCATGGATTTATTGTTGCAACTTGATAGACTTCGGCGAGGCTGCGGAGTGTTCTTTTTCACACATTGTTTGATGCGAAAGTCTCGAAGATTGTGAGAATGGTACTGGTGTCCTTGGGCTGGCCACCTGCCAGAGTATCCAACATGCTCTAAGGCTATGAGTTGGTGTGGCGTCTTCTGTACTGTGAATTCTACAGGGTCCATCAAGCCATCTTTCCAATACGGTTCCATGCCCTGTAGAGGGTTTTGGTTTTTTGGTGTTTATCCCGGGTGTCCTATGATAATGCACCCTCTAGTTCGGACGGGATTACTATTCAAGGCCGGATTATCCCAAAAATTTATTTCGGTTTTCCAGGCGCTTTCCATCGCACAGTATTTTTGTACTATGGACACCAAGTCAGCGAAGCGTGTGATATCACGACGACTTACAGCGTTAAGGATTCCCTTGTCCGTGCAATTACTGCAGAAAATTGAGATTGCATCTTCCTCGCGGCAATCCTTTATCCTATTCATAACCAGGAGGAATCTGGCCCAGTAATGATGTACTGTTTCCTCGGGCCTCTGCCTGGTTTGGGAGAGATCGCTTATGATCGGGTGGGCGGGTGTCGTTGAATCTGAAACCTCACCCAATCCAAGATTCGGAGGCCGAAGAGTTTCTGAACTCTGAAGTTCGGATTCTTGGATGTTGTCCAGTGAATCTGGCCCATTGCCTGATCCTAGGCTGAGGTCTTGAGTTTCATCTCCCCCTCCGCGAGTATCCGGCTTGGAGGGGTCGGGAATTCGGACGTAGCTAGTCCTTAAAATAGATGAAGGGTCGCCGCACTGCGTCTCTACCACAGCAACGTGGTGGGTGACTTGGGGAGAGTTAATTTCTCTTAGATCGGGTTTAAGCCCAACCTGGTCGTAATCCTTAGCGACCCCCAGGGCGGCGATGCGATCCAAGAGCTTGTTTACGGAAGAGAGCTCCATTGGATCTAGCTGCTCGACAAGCTCCGAGCTGACGTGTAGGTTTCTTTTGATGACCCGAGAGGTCACCGTCGGTGCAATAGCCGAACAGGCGGTCATGAGGAAACCACCTAGCCGAAGGGTTTGGCGGACAGCCAAGGCTCCCTTAGCAACGGCGCCGTCTTTAAAGACGGGAGGAGGCATCCTTCCATATTGTGACGGCACAGAGGAACTCTCAATGAAAGCACCAATGTCGGTGTCAAAACCGGCGGATCTCGGGTAGGGGGTACCGAACTGTGCGTCTAGGCCGGATGGTAACAGGAGGCAGGGAACACGATGTTTTACCCAGGTTCGTGCCCTCTCGATGGAGGTAAAACCCTACGTCCTGCTTTATTAATATTGATGATATGGGTAGTACAAGAGTAGATCTACCACGAGATCAAGGAGGCTAAACCCTAGAAGCTAGCGTATGGTATTGTATATGGAGTTGATTGCCTACGGACTACAACCCTCAGGTTTATATAGACACCGGATAGGGTTAGGGTTACATAGAGTCGATTACAATGGTAGGAGATCTTGAATATCCGCATCGCCAAGCTTGCCTTCCACGCCAAGGAAAGTCCCATCCGGACAAGGGACGAAGTCTTCAATCTTGTATCTTCATAGTCTTGGAGTCCGGCTGAAGGTATAGTCCGGCTACCTGAACACCCCCTAATCCAGGACTCCCTCAAAGACAATCAATAAATAAATCATGCTCCGACTTCATCACATAACGGTTCACCATACGTGCATGCTACGGGAATCACAAACTTTAACACAAGTATTTCTCAAATTCACAACTACTCAACTATACAATTTTGAACATAGTTTCTAGCTATACAATTTTTGTAACGTGAATTAACACTTTTTTGGTTAAATTTAAGGCTATATACCAGAAAGCATTTGACCGCAACACACACGGCTTATTCCATCACAAACAACTCGGATGGATCAACTGTATGCCACGTATCGCACACGCAACTCTAATCAGATTCGTGCTTGATGTCTCCGACATCGCTTGCACAATTCGTCTTATTTTCCACGTATCACTATGACGGCCTCTGCAAGCGTCCCTCGGCAAGCTCTGCCAGCCGTTAGGCGCCGCGGCGCAATCTGCTCGCATCTGTTGACGCGCTCTGCTCGCATCCGTCGGCGTGCTCGGCTTGTGGACAACTTTTCCTTGTGCATTATATATATATATGGTTGCTCGCAGTTGAGGCCACCGCGGAGCGCTCTGCTCACGTCCCTCCGCGCGCGCTCTGCCAGCGGTTGGGCGTGCGCATGATCACGTCGGGGGCCCCATATGCATGCGGTTGCGCCGCGCGCGTTGCCAAGCGATGCGGTTACGTGCGGCACGATGGAGTTACGCGCTGCAAATTAGAACTGCTATCAAGGCCTGCCGATATTCCTGGCTGACCGACTTCCCCTTCAATTCTCGCTTCCATTATAACCTTAGTCTCTTCAACCTTTCAATCGCGCCCCACAACAGAACAGGCACACCCACGACGACACATAGAGAAGGGATGTCCAGCGGCGTGATAACCCACAAGTATTGGGGATCGGAAAAGTTTTCTAGGGTAGAGTATTCAACCCAAATTTATTGATTCGACACAAGGGGAGCCAAAGAATATTCTTAAGTATTAACAGTTGAGTTTTCAATTCAACCGCACCTGAAAGACTTAATATCTATAGCAAAGTATTTAGTAGCAAAGTAATATGGAACTAACGGTAATGGTGGCAAAAGTAATAGTATTGGTTTTGTAGTGACTATAAAAGTGGCAACGGTAAAGTAACTAAGAAAAGATCAATATGTGGAAAGCTCGTAGGCATTGAATCAGTGATGGATAATTATGTCGTATGCGATTCCTCATGCAACAGTTATTACATAGGGTGACACAGAACTAGCTCCAGTTCATCAATGTAATGTAGGCATGTATTCCGAACATAGTCATACGTGCTTATGGAAAATAACTTGCATGACATCTTTTGTCCTATCATCCCGTGGTAGCGGGGTCCTATTGGAAACTAAGGGATATTAAGGCCTCCTTTTAATAGAGTACCGGAACAAAGCATTAACACTTAGTGAATTCATGAACTCGTCAAACTATAGTCATTACCGGGAGTGGTCCCGATTATTGTCACTTCGGGGGTACCAGATCATAACACATAGTAGGTGACTATTGACTTGCAAAATAGGATCAAGAACTCGTATACATCCATGGAAACATAATAGGTTCAGATCTGAAATCATGGCACTCAGGCCCTAGTGACAAGCATTAAGCATAGCAAAGTCATAGCAACATCAATCTCAGAACGTAATAAATACTAGGGATCAAACCCTAACAAAACTGACTCGATTACATGATAAATCTCATCCAACCCATCACCGTCCAGCAAGCCTACGATGGAATTACTCACGCACAATGGTGAGCATCATGAAATTGGTGATGGAGGAAGGTTGATGATGACGATGGCGACGGATTCCCGAACAGACTCCAGATCAGCACTCCCGAGAGAGATTAGGGCTTGGCGGCGGCTCCATATCGCAAAACATGATGAATCCTTATCTCTGATTTTTTTCTCCCTGAACGTGAATATATAGTGTTGGAGTTGAGGTCGGTGGAGCCTTAGGGGGCCCATGAGACAGGGGCGCACCCCAGGGGGGTGGGCACGCCCCACCCTCATGGACAGGATGTGGGCCCCCTGGTGTTGATTATTTCGCCAGTATTTTATATATATTCCAAAAATATTCTCTGTGAAGTTTCAGGTCATTCCAAAGAACTTTTATTTCTGCACAAAAATAACACCATGGCAATTCTGCTGAAAACAGCGTCAGTCCAGGTTAGTTCCATTCAAATCATGCAAGTTAGAGTCCAAAACAAGGTCAAAAGTGTTTGGAAAAGTAGATACGATGGAGACGTATCAACTCCCCCAAGCTTAAACCTTTGTTTATCCTCAAGCAATTCAGTTGACAAACTGAAAGTGATAAAGAAAAACTTTTACAAAATCTGTTTGATCTTGTTGTTATAAATATGTTAAGCCAGCATTCAAGTTTTCAGGAAAGATTATGAACTAACCATATTCACAATAACATTTAGGTCTCATGTTTACTCATATCAATGGCATAATCAACTAGCGAGCAATAATAGTAAATCTCGGATGACAACACTTCCTCAAAACAATCATAATATGATATAACAAGATGGTATCTCGCTAGCCCTTTCTGAGACTGCAAAACATTAATGCAGAGCACCTCTGAAGTTCAAGGAATGACTAAACATTGTAATTCATGGTAAAAGAGATCAAGTCACAGTCATACTTAATGTAAAATATAGTAATACATGCAAATGACAGCGGGGCTCTCCAACTGGTGCTTTTTAATAAGAGGGTGATGACTCAACATAAAAGTAAATAGATAGGCCCTTCTCAGAGGGAAGCAGGTATTTGTAGAGGTGCCAGAGCTCAATTTTGAAATAGAGATAAATAATATTTTGAGTGGTATACTTTCATTGTCAACATAACAACTTAGAGATCTCGATATCTTCCATGCTACACACATTATAGGTGGCTCCCAAACAGAATGGTAAAGTTTATACTCCCCCACCACCAACAAACATCAATCCATGGCTTGTCCGAAACAATGGGTGCCTCCAACTAACAACAATCCCGGCGGAGTTTTGTTTGCAATTATTTTAATTTGACCATGGGACTCGGCATCCCGGTTACCATCCATTTTCTCGTGAATGAGGAGAGAAGTCCACTCCTCTTGAGAATAACCCACCTAGCATGGAAGATATAGACAACCCTAGTTGATACATGAGCTATTCGAGCATACAAAACAGAATTTCATTTGAAGGTTTAGAGTTTGGCACATACAAATTTACTTGGAACCGCAGGTACATACCGCATATAGGAAGGTATGGTGGACTCACATGGAATAACTTTTGGGGTTTATGGAAGTAGATGCACAAGCAGTATTCCCGCTTAGTACAAGTGAAGGCTATAAAGAGACCGGGAAGCGACCAGCTAGAGAGCAACAACAGTCATGAACATGCATTAAAATTAATCAACACTGAATGCAAGCATGAGTAGGATATAATTCACCATGAACATAAATATTGTGGAGGCTATGTTGATTTTGTTTCAACTACATGCATGAACAGTGCAAAGTCAAGCCACTCGAGTCATTCAAAGGAGGATACCACCCTATCATACCACATCACAATTATTTTAATAGCATGTTGGCACGCAAGGTAAACCATTATAAACTCCTAGCTAATTAAGCATGGCATGAGCAACTATAATATCTAATTGTCATTGTAAACATGTTTCATTCATAATATGCTGAATCAGGAACGATGAACTGATCATATTTACAAAAACAAGATAGGTTGAGTTCATACCAGCTTTTCTCATCTCAAACAGTTCATCATATATCATCATTATTGCCTTTTACTTGCACGACTGAACGGTGTGGATAATAATAACAGTGCACGTGCATTGGACTAAGATGGAATCTGCAAGCATTCAATACATAGGAGAAGACAAGGCAATATGGGCTCTTTGTTAGATCAATAATAATGCATATGAGAGCCACTCAACAATTTCATCATGGTCTTCTCCTCTCGACCCCCAAAGAAAATAAAGAAAATAAAACTATTTACATGGGAAAGCTCCCAACAAGAAAAAGAAGAACGAGAAATCTTTTTGGGTTTTATTTTAATTACTACTATAGGCATGGAAAGTAAACTAGCTAAAAGCTACAACTAATTTTTTTGGTTTTTCTTAAGGTTTTTCAAACACACAAGAAGAATGCTAGAAAAGAAAATAAACTAGCATGGATATTACAATGAAAAAGTATGAGCACCGACAACTGGCATGAGTGTGTGAACATGAATGTAATGTCGATGAGAAATACGTACTCCCCAAGCTTAGGCTTTTGGCCTAAGTTGGTCTATGGCCATGGCTAAAAGATGCCCTCTCCGGTGCACGGAGAAGTGTCCTCTGGGTGCCACTGGTTGGCGATCTCCTCCGGATCCCATTGATAAATAGATTGTCGATAAGGGTCAAGGGGTGGCTCCGGCTCAGGCTCTGGAGCTGGTGTCTGGCTCCAGTGTGCATGAACGGCCTCCGGTAAAACGAGGTACATGCCTGAAAATATGTTAAAAAAAGAGGGCGCAGGCAAGGTAATAATCTCATAGTAGTTTTTATAAAAAATCAATCTATACTTAAGCACCTTCTTCGTATCCTTAACAATAGAATCATGTGCTACCATACTCTTATAATATAGAAAAATAGGGGGCAACAACTTTTCCTCTTTCTCATAATGCCTAATAGGTATCCTAAAGTGTGCAGCAAGGCGTGAAGCAAAGATGCCTCCAAAGATGGGGCCCTTTAGACGGTTCAGATTTAACTATTTAGCAACAATAGTGCCTAGGCTGAAAGTTGTATCACGAAACAAAGCTTGGCGCAAAATAACAATATCAGGGGCACTAAGATTTCTAGTGTTCCCACGACCAATTAAGCATCTACTAGCAAATATTGCAAAATAACGCAGAATAGGAAAATGTATGCTAGTAATTCTTGCATCGGGAACTTTCCTCGTTTCCCCTACAACAATTGTATCAATAAACCCCTCCACATCATTATGATGAGGTTCCTCTATGCTGCCCTCAAAGGTTATCTTACAGACCCGACAAAAATCATAAAGTGACATCTCCTTAACCTCATCGTATAAGTGAAATTCCACTGAAGGTGGTGATTTCTTAGCATGAAAGTAAAATATTTGCACGAAAATATTAGTGAGGAGGAGATACTATTCGCGCTGGTCGTGGAGGAAGTCGACGAGGCCTGCATTCTCAGCCAAATAATAAAAGTCATCATAAATCTCGGCTGCTCTCAAGAACTCATCACAAGGCCATTCGAACGGCCGAACCTCCACAGTGCGAGGGAGATTATATTTGGGCTTCTTATTCTCTTCACATTGCTTATCCTTCGAGCTTCAGCTCGAAGAGCCTCTCACCAATCTCTTCATCATTTGCTTTCTCTGAAAAATTTCTGAAATTTTAAGTGACTCAAAATAAAAGTGAACCAAACTCAACAAGATTGATAGCAACTACTCCCACAAATGCCTAGAGGCCATATCATGCATTAAAACTACTTTTGACCACATAAATTTGACATGCAAGATCAAGAACAGGGTCACCTAAGCAGCAAAAAAATTCAATAAATAAAGCACTAGAACGAAAACTAATTGGACCATTGGAGGAGTCACATACCGAAGAACAATCCCCCAAAGTAGTTTTGTGAATGGAGCTTTGATCTAGGAGATCGAAAATGGCAGCAAGATGAGCTAGAACTCGGGTTTGAGCTGGTGGAGGATTTTTCTGGAGGAAGACGAAGTGTGTGGGTGCAAGAATAAGTGGAGGGGACCCATGTGGGGTCCAGAAGGCAGGGAGCGTGCCCTGGACCCTCATGGCCAAGTGGTGGGTACCCCTGGTGTGTTCTCAGTGGCAAATATTCTTAAATAACCTACAGAAAAAACCATATAAAATTTTCAGGACATTTGGAGAACTTTTATTTTCGGGGTATTTTTTATTGCAAGGATAATTCAGAAACCAGAGAGAAAATACTATTTTTGCTTTATTTAATCTAAATAACAGAAAGTAAAAACAGGGTACAGAGAGTTGTGATATCTAACTTCATCCATCTCATGCTCATCAAAAGGAATCCACTAACAAGGTTGATCTAGTCTTGTTAACAAACTCTTTCCGAATCGCATGAAACCGGAGAATTTTCGAATAACACTAAGTTACCTCAACGGGGATATGCATATCCCAAACAATAAGAATATCATATTTCTTCTTGGCAGTAGGAAGAGGGAATTCAAAACATCCAATAGTAATCGTTGGAATTTTTCCAATAGGATTTATACTGTGGACTTGAGGTTGTTTCCACGGAAAATGTACCATATGCTCATTACCATTAACATGAAAAGTGACATTGCCTTTGTTGCAATCAATAACAGCCCTTATAGTATTCAAAAAGGGTCTACCAATAATAATAGACATACTATCGTCCTCGGGAATATCAAGAATAACAAACTCCGTTAAAATAGTAATGTTTGCAACCACAACAGGCACATCCTCACAAATACCGACATGTATAGCAGTTGATTTATTAGCCATTTGCAAAGATATTTCAGTAGGTGTCAACTTATTCAAATCAAGTCTATGATATAAATAGAGATACATAACACTAACACCGGCTCCAAGATCACATAAAGCAGTTTTAACATAGTTTCTCTTAATGGAGCATGGTATAGTTGGTACTCCTGGATCTCCTAGTTTCTTAGGTATTCCACCCTTAAAAGTATAATTAGCTAGCATGGTGGAAAATTCAGCTTCCGGTATCTTTCTTTTATTAGTAACAATATCTTTCATGTACTTAGCATAAGGATTCATTTTAAGCATATCAGTCAAACGAATACGCAAAAAGATAGGTCTAATCATTTCAGCAAAGCGCTCAAAATCCTCATCATCCTTTTTCTTGGATGGTTTAGGAGGAAAATGCATGGGTTTCTGAACCCATGGTTCTCTTTCTTTACCGTGTTTCCTAGCCACTACTAGGAAAAGGGCTAAAGATAGGATTGACACTAATGGCGCACCAGGGAAGTGGTGCCCCACTACTATATTCTAATGGCGCACCAGGTGGAGATACGCCATTAGTGTGGAAGACACTAATGGCGCACCAGGAAAAAGGTGTGCCACTAGTAAAACAATTTTTTTTCATTTTTTCAAACATACTAATGGCGCATCCTGGCGAAGTGCGCTATTAGTAGTTAGAACTACTAATGGCGCACCGGCGACAGAGCGCGCCAGTAATTTTTTTTTTACTTTTTGGCAAAAAAACATTCTAATGGCGCACCACTGCTAGGTGCGCCATTAGTAAGCTTCCCCCCCCCCACTCCACCTATTCCCCAACCGTACGCCGCCGCCGCGCCTGCACACCCCCTCCGTCCCCTGCCGCCGCCGCCCCGCCCCCGCCCCCGCGCCCCTCCGCCCCCTCCGTCCCCTTCGTCCCCTACCACCGCCGCCCCGACCCCCGCGCCCCCACGCCCCCACCACTGCAGCTCCCCCGCGCCTGGTTGTGAACAGATAGCTAGCTAAGATCGATTGTATTTAAATCGTAGTCTTCATTTCTCGATTGTATTTCATGGGCACTTCTTGAATCATGAATATTTTTAAATTTCATGGGCACTTTTTGAATTCATGAGGACACTTGATATCGATCCCCCTCCATCTCGATCTCGACCCCCCTCCATCTCGATCCCACCCTCCCCCGCTAGCTCCATCACCGCCGACGACCCACCGCAACCCTCCCCTGCTCCACCGCCGCCGACGAGCACCCGGCCCCCCGCACCCTCCCCCGTTCCACCGCCGCCAACGGGCACCCCCCGCACCCTCCCCCGCTCCATCCCCGCCGCCGATGATATTTTCAAGTAACAAATTTGAACATATTTTTAAAAAAATTATTACTGTTTTTATAAAAAAAATATTACTGTTATGATTTAAACAAGTTTGAACATATTTAAACCCAAATAAATATAAAAAAGCATTTAAAATGCATAAAACAAATATTGGGGAGCCTGGGAATCGAACCCAGGACCTCCTGGTGTGTGTTGCGTGTTGACTAGTCGGGCTAGTGGGTGGGTTCTGTTGTAGATAGGGTTAGGTTGTAGATAGGGCTAGTGTGGGCTAGATTAAAACAAAATTCTAATGGCGCACCGAGGGGTGATGCGCCATTAGAATAGTCGTACTTATGGCGCATGAGGGGGTGGTGCGCCATTAGAAAGCTTCCCCCCACACTAAATCCCCAATCTCTCTAATCTCTCCCCTACCTCATCAATCTCACCCGCTGCCCCCTGTGTTCGCCATCCCCCTCGCCGCCCCCCTCGCCTCCTTTGCCGTCCCCAAGCCAAGCGCCGCCTCCCTCGCTGCCTTCCTCCGCCGCTCCACCGTCGCCGTCATTCTCGTCCCCGCCCCCCGCCCACCCGCCGCGGCCAGCGGCTGCTCCCACGAGATCACCGCCCTCCCGACTCCGACCCCACCGCTGTCCACTACGATGAGCTCACCGTCGCCCTCCCCTGAGGCCGCCGTCCCCGTGCGGCCGCTGGTCAGTCTCTCTCCCCCTCTACCGCGCTCATCCCCATGCCCCCACGGGGCGGCGCCCTAGGGTTAGGAGCAAGAGCTCGCCGCCGCCGCCCCGTCGTGCCGCTGCTGCTGCTTCGTGCCGACGCCATTCCCGCGCGCTCGTGCGCTGACACTATATTAGAATGTTGGTCTTAGGTTCATAACAGTGTCAGAGCTTCAGACTATGATGCTTCTCTGATTATCCTGTTATGGCACTGCTTCTATGAACTGCCCCTTTTATATTTGGCACCCTCATTGTTACGTCATGTAGATGCTTTCCTTATCCTGCAGGCTTGTACATCATTACGTGTCTCTTCAGTGGTTTCTTAGTGGCTAATTCTGTTTGCTCCATTGATGAGCTCTAGGCGCATTGGCGGTGTTGTCATTGTCTTTGCATATCAATGCTGGCGAAATTGCTTGACTTAACGTTTAATGTGTTCCTACATAGTTGAATAGGATAAAACTCATATTGTTCAACCGCTGTCCCTTTTACATTTAGTGCACTCATTGTTATGTCCCGGAGATCCTTTCATTACCATATAGGCTTGTACATCATGTGTCTCTTAAATGGTTTCTATAAGCTGGATGTCATTAGTTGTGTCCAAGTTGTGTTAATGGGCTGCTGCTTTGTGATGTAACCACCAAACTCCCTGATTTTGCAGTTTGATTGCTACATTTATCTCAACTTCTAGTTGACATTTCTACTTGATTAGAATTTTACAGGGGACTTATGCTGAAATTTCAGAATCTGATTCTGACTATGATGCTTCTCTGATTATCCTGTTATGCCCTGTCAACGATTTGCTTCCCTCGACGCTGCGAGTTATTAGTTCTCATGCCCCAATGAATTCTCTTCACTATGCTCTAGGCAGTCAACTGTGGTAGATGCTAGAGTATTGTAACTGCATTTCACATGCCAAAGTAAATGTAGCCTATTAGGACAATATGATTATTTTAGAATAGTTAGAGGAGCATCGGTTTATTGCATCAGATGTGATATGTCAGGAGATTTATTCCATGTGTTAATATTTTCTTCCCAACAGTTCTGTTAAGATGAGATCTATCCATTGTCCATAATATATTGCTGAATAATAATATGTGTGGTGTCTTTGACATAAATAATAAATTGGAAGATGTTCAGAGATTTAGGCCAACTGGAACTTTAACAATATTGGTGATGATGACGAGTAGTTCTTATTATCTTCTGTGTTCACGTCTCTAGATTTTATCTCATGTGTTCACATCTGTCTTAATACCTTGCCTTGCCTTGTTCGGTTCTAGTGCATAAAGGTCTATGGTCAATTGATATTTTGTGCTTCCACTACAGAAAGGTCTATGGTATATTTTGTCTGTCCTTTTCAAGTAAAGAAATCTAAATGTTATCTGTATAATACCTTGCCTTGTTTGGTTGTATCGGTTATACCTGTATGTTGTCCAGTAGGTTTGTTAGGTTTGATAGCATAGAAGAAATAGACAGGGTACTCCATATGTTTTATGATCTGTTGTAAGGGTACTAATTGGTCTCTTCTGCTGCTTATCAAAGATGGCGGGAAGCAGCCACCGCCGCTCTGCGACACCGCAGTACGAGTTGGATGCTTCCGAGTTCTTCACTATCATACTTGGGACTTCAGTATCATCCATGACGCAGGTATATAAAACGAGAGATCTCCCCTTCACCCATCTCATTATGATATCTGTTGTTTGCCTACATCACTCATTGTCCCAAACTGCAGAGGCTGCCTGACAGTTTTAAGAACATGCTGATGGGTGAAGATCCGCCAAATAATGTGAAGGTGCGACAGGCCGGCAGCGGGTTTCGCAGGCTGTGGGATGTGGAGTTGGTGATCAAGGAGGGCCACATGTACTTGTCTTGTGGGTGGGAGAAGTTCTACTATGCCTATGACCTGCGGCCGGGGTACTTCCTTCTCTTCAGGTACGGCGATGACGCCACCATGCTCATCGTGAAGGTGTTCAACGCGACTATGTGTCGCATGCGCTACGCTGAAGATTATGATGCCGGTACGTTCTACCTCTTCTTATTCCTCTACATTTGGCTTTGTCTCACATCGATTGTTAACGGTCATTGTTGCATTTGGACAGGTAATGGGAGCAGCAGCAGCGACAATGGCTACAACCAAAGCAGCAGCGACCATGGCTGTAGCGAAAGCAGCAACGATTCTGGCTGTAGCGAAAGCAGCAGCGATTCTGGCAGCAACATAGACAACAAGAAGGATGATCCGGACTGGAGTGCGGGAGAAGAGGAGCAGAGTGGGGATGAGGAGCTGCAGGATGACGATGGGCATCAGGCTGAGGATGACCTAGCGCTGGTGGTGGCTGACCAAGGGCAAGAGATGGTGGTGGCTGACCAAGGGCAAGAGATGGTGGTGGCTGACCATGGGCAAGAGATGGAGGTGGCTGAGGATGACCTAGCGATGGTCGTGCCTGAAGGTGGCCTCGCGATGGTGGTGGTGCCTGACAATGACCACACACCGGTGGTGGCACCGGCGATCCCACAGCTGGGCGACATGACCACGCCAATTGAGGTAGAAGACTACATCCCACTGCCTCCACCGCCTCGCCGCTCTTGGCGCATCAGGCTGAGGAAGGAGAAGGATAAGAACAATGCATGAGAACTGAACTTTGTCAGGTATGTCAGATCTCCAAAATGATATATATATATATATATATATATATATATATATATATATATATATACACTTAGTTACCTATGTTATCTCTAATACGCTTAGTTTCCTATAGGTTAGCTTCATTTTACCTAAGTTGGCTCTAATATGCTAACTTAGAGCTTATATGCTTAGTTTCTTATAGGTTAGCTCCAAAATAACTTATGTTAGCACAAAATGATCAAGTTTACATAATAAGCTTATAGTCTTTTTCTTATTCTTCTTCTTTTCCAAAATGACATAGGTTAGCTTCATTTTACCTAAGTTGGCTCTAATATGCTAACTTAGAGCTTATATGCTTAGTTTCCTATAGGTTAGCTCCAAAATAACTTATGTTAGCACAAAATGATCAAGTTTACATAATAAGCTTATAGTCTTTTTCTTATTCTTCTTCTTTTCCAAAATGACATAGGTTAGCTTCATTTTACCTAAGTTAGCTCTAATATGCTAACTTAGAGCTTATATGCTTAGTTTCCTATAGGTTAGCTCCAAAATAACTTATGTTAGCACAAAATGATCAAGTTTACATAATAAGCTTATAGTCTTTTTCTTATTCTTCTTCTTTTCCAAAATGACATAGGTTAGCTTCATTTTACCTAAGTTGGCTCTAATATGCTAACTTAGAGCTTATATGCTTAGTTTCCTATAGGTTAGCTCCAAAATAACTTATGTTAGCACAAAATGACCAAGTTTACATAATAAGATTATAGTCTTCTTCTTATTTCTTTTCCAAAATTCTTCTTATTCTTCTTCTAGTGTTCTTCTTCTTCTAGTATTCTTCTAGTCTTCTTCTTTTTCTTCTTCTAACTTCTTGTTTATCATTTTGCAGATTTGATTTAATTCACGGAAGCTTGCATGGATGGAGTGCTTCTTTTCCATTTGTGTTTTTATTTTGTATCAATGTGAAACTTTTGTGAATTGATGGATAACGGTGTTGGATGAACAATGTGAAACTTTTGTAATATGTAACGATGGAACTATGTGTTGGCTATGTATGTATATATGATGGAACTTGTGTGTTGGCTATGATTGTTATATGGATGCTTGTTGTATATATATGTGTTGGATATCTCATAGGTGAAATAGTGACATAAGATTAAGAAAAAAAATTTAAAAAAATTGTTACTAATGGCGCACTAACTTGTGGTGCGCCATTAGTATAGCAGACACTAGTGGCGCACTGTGGGCAAAACTAATGGCGCACTGCCTGGTGCGCCATTAGTATACCAGATACTAATGGTGCATCACTGGTGCACCATTAGTAAAAACTTCTAGTGGCGTGATACTAATGGCGCACCAGTGATGCGCCATTAGTAGGCAAAACTGGTGCGCCATTAGTAGCCCTTTTCCTAGTAGTGAGCAACAAAGTCTCTCTTATCATAACATTGATTCTTTGATTGTGGGTTATCAAGATCAACAACAGGTTCAATCTCTACATCATTGTTATTGCTAGGTTGAGCATCAACAAGAAAAGCATCATCAATATTATCACTAGGTTCATGTTCATTACCAGATTGTGTTTCAGCATCAGAAATAGAAATATCATTGGGATTCTCAGGTGTGTCAACAACTGGTTCACTAGAAGCATGCAAAATTCCTATCATTTTTCCTTTTCTTCTTCTTAGAAGAACTATGTGCATCAACATTAGTTCTCTGATAATCTTGCTCGATTCTCTTAGGGTGTCCCTCGGGATACAAAGGTTCCTGAGTCATATTACCCCTCTAGTCACAACTCTAACAACATTATCATTTTTCTTATTATTTAATTCATTGATCAAATCATTCTCAGCTTTAAGTAATTGTTCTACTTGAGTGGTAACCATAGAAGCATGTTTACTAATAAGTTTAAGCTCACCTTTAACTCTAGACATATAATCACTCAAGTGTTCAATCATATAAGCATTATGTTTCAATTGTCTACCAACATAAGCATTGAAGTCTTCTTGTTTAACAATAAAATTATCAAACTCATCCAAGCATTGGCTAGCAGACTTATTACGAGGAATGTCACCTTCTTCAAATCTATAGAGAGAATTTACCTTTACTACCTGTGTCGGGTTATCAAGACCATGTATTTCTTCAACAGGTGGTAAATTCTTAACATCTTCAGCTTTAATACCTTTTTCTTTCATAGATTTCTTTTGCCTCTTGCATATCTTCAGGACTGAGAAATATAATACCCCTTTTCTTCGGAGTTCTCTTAGGAGTTGGTTCAGGAAGTGTCCAATCATTTTCATTACTCAACATATTATTCAATACCAATTCAGCTTGATCAACAGTTCTTTCCCTAAAAACACAACCAGCACAACTATCCAGGTGGTCTCTCAAAGCATCGGTTAGTCTATTATAAAAGATATCTAGTATTTCATTTTTCTTGAGAGGATGATCAGGCAAAGCATTAAGTAATTGGAGAAGCCTCCCCCAAGCTTGTGGGAGACTCTCTTCTTCAATTTGCACAAAATTATATATTTCCCTTAAGGCATCTTGTTTCTTATGAGCGGGGGCATAATTAGTAGAGAAATAATAAATCATATCCTGGGGACTATGCACACAACCAGGATCAAGAGAATTAAACCATGTTTTAGCATCACCCTTTAATGAGAACGGAAACAACTTAAGGATAAAGTAATAGCGAGTTTTCTCATCATTAGTGAACAGGATGGCTATATCATTTAATTTACTAAGATGTGACATAATAGTTTCAAATTCATGGCCATAAAAAGGATCATATTCAACCAAAGTAATTAACTCAGGATCGATAGAGAAATCATAATCCTTATCGTAAATACAAATAGGTGAAGTAGAAAAAGCAGGGTCATATTTCATTCTAGCATTCAAAGACTTTTCTTTCAGCTTAGGTAACAGTTTCTTAAGATCATATATATCATTGCAAGCTAAAAAGTCTCTGGTAGTTTCTTCATCCATAACATAACCCTCAGGCACAATAGGCAATTCATATCTAGGGGAAGAATCTTCATCATCACATTCATCAATATTATCAGTTTCAATAATTTCATTCTCTCTAACCCTAGCAAGTTGTTCATCAAGAAATTCACCTAATGGCACAGTATTATCAAGCATAGAATTAGTATCATTATAAGCATCATGCAAAGCAAAAGTGGCATCATTGATAACATGCGACATATCAGAATAAATAGCAGGAGTAGGTGTCACAAGTTTACTCAAAACAAAAGGTGAATCAAGTGCAGAGCTAGATGGAAGTTCCTTACCTCCCCTCGTAGTTGACAGAAAAATCTTGGTTCTTTCATCTTTCAAGTTCTTCATAGTGATCAACAGATATAAATCCCAAGTGACTCAAAGAATAGACCTATGCTCCCCAGCAACGGCGCCAGAAAATAGTCTTGATAACCCACAAGTATAGGGGATTGCAACAGTTTTCGAGGGTAGAGTATTCAACACAAATTTATTGATTCAACACAAGGGCGGACAAAGAATATTCTCAAGTTTTAACAGTTGAGTTGTCAATTCAACCGCACCTGAAAAACTTAATATCTGCAGCAAAGTATTTAGTAGCAAAGTAATATGGAAGTAACGGTAACGGTGGCAAAAGTAATAGTATTGGTTTTGTAGTTATTTTAACAGTGGCAACGGAAAAGTAACTAGGCAAACATCAATATGTGAAAAGCTTCTAGGCATTGGATCAGTGATGAATAATTATGTCGGATGTGATTCCTCATGCAACAGTTATAACATAGGGTGACACAGAACTAGCTCCAGTTCATCAATGTAATGTAGGCATGTATTCCGAATATAGTCATACGTGCTTATGGAAAAGAACTTGCATGACATCTTTTGTCCTAACCTCACGTGGCAGTGGGGTTCTATCGGAAACTAAGGGTATTAAGGCCTCCTTTTAAGAGAGTACCTGAACAAAGCATTAATACTTAGTGAATACAAGAACTCCTCAAACTATAGTCATCACCGGGAGTGGTCCCGATTACTGTCACTTCGAGGTTACCGGATCATAACACATAGTAGGTGACTATTGACTTGCAAAATAGGATCAAGAACTCACATATACTCGTGGAAACATAATAGGTTCAGATCTGAAATCATGGCACTAGGACCCTAGTGATAAGCATTAAGCATAGCAAAGTCATAGCAACATCAATCTCAGAACATAATGGATACTAGGGATCAAACCCTAACAAAACTAACTCGATTACATGATAAATCTCATCCAACCCATCACCGTCCAGCAAGCCTACGATGGAATTACTCACGCACGGCGGTGAACATCATCAAATTGGTGATGTAGGAAGGTTGATGATGACGATGGCGACGGATTCCCCTCCCAGAGCCACGAACGGACTCCAGATTAGCCCTCCCGAGAGAGATTAGGGCTTGGCGACGGCTCCGTATCGTAAAATGTGACGAATCCTTCTCTCTGATTTTTTTTCTCGTCGAACATGAATATATAGAGTTGGAGCTGAGGTCGGTGGAGCCTCAGGGGGGCCACGAGACAGGGGGCGCGCCCCCACCCTCGTGGACAGGGTGTGGCCCCCCTGGTGTTGATTCCTTTGCCAGTATTTTTTATATATTCCAAAAATATTCTTTGTGAAGTTTCAGGTCATTCCAAGAACTTTTATTACTGCACAAAAATAACACCATGGCAATTCTGTTGAAAACAACGTCAGTCCGGGTTAGTTCCATTCAAAGCATGCAAGTTAAAGTCCAAAACAAGGTCAAAAGTGTTTGGAAAAGTAGATACAATGGAGACGTATCACGGCGCTCCAATGGAGTTCGGTGAGCATAGAGTGGGGACCCACGCGAGGGAGACAGATCTCTCGGTGGTGTACACCATCGACCAGGCCATGGTGGACGATTACATCAACAACGTTGAGTAGTTGCTTGCTCGAGACAAGTACAAGGTGGTCGGCATCGACCTCCAGTACAGCACCGGTCATCCTGGCATAGATCAGAAGGTTGTCGTCGCCCAGTTGTGCATGGGCCATCATGTCCTCATCTACCACTACTACATGACCATAGAGCCTTGTGACCGTTTCAACAGGTTTGTCAACAGCATTGACTACAAGTTTGCCATGGTGGAAACCACCGGCTATGTAAAAGCGCTCAGTGTTACGGGCTTGGCCTGCAAGAACCTTGTCGAAATCCGTGACCACTATAGGGTCTGGGGCAGCATGAAGAAGGACTCCCTGGTCGAACTCGCCTCGGCCATCATCGACCCCTACTACGAAAAAGATGAAGCAGGATGCCCAGAGAACAAGTCCCCTATCCTAGCACAGGACCTGGATGCGGCAACTGGATGAACCTTGCCTGAGGTTCGCGGCCAAGAGCGTGTACACATGCTACGAGATGCATAGGTGGATCGTTGACATGAGGAAGTGTCTCGGTACCAAAATCGACGAGCCCGGATCGAGCCACAAGCAGAGCAAGTGTCACAAGAAGTAGATGATGATCAGATGATCGTTTATGCTAGTTAATCATGCATGTAATATATAATTTACTTTATTGGTGTGTGTGGAAAAGTCATGTGTGTAGTAGCCACCTATGTAATAGTTTACTTTGGTGTGTGCAAATGTCATAGTTGTGGTAGCCACCTATGTAAATGGATGTTTAATTTGGTTATGCAAGCATGTCCTTATAAGTGTGTGTGTGTGTGTGTATTTTGTTGTTATGTATGCAATCCCATCGCACAACACACATGTCTTATTAATAGCAACCGTCTGTGTTATTATCGGTCTTCACACACATTTCTGATTACAAACCTGTTTGCCGCGTATCACACACATTTTGTTAAGTTGAACCGTTTCTGTTCTCATGTCTCAACGCAAACAGTTCATCCGAGTGAACCACATGTTGTATATCACACACACCTTCATCTGGCTGACCGTTTCTCTTGTGTTGCCTAATCACAAATAGTTCATCCGAGTGAACCGTATGCAGTATATCGCACACACCTCCATCTGGCTGCCCGTTTCTTTTGTTCCTCCTCATCGCAAACAGTTAATTGAACTGAATCGTGTGCCGTGCATCGCACAGGCAACTAAAATCTGAACCGTGTTTGATGCATCCTCCATCGCAAATGTTTTGCACCTTTTTGATGGTTTTTTTACACCACCATCTGTGATTATGGCATCACATACAGTTTCACCGAAGGGTCTCTGATCGTAGTGTCGCGTTAGCAGCATCCTACAGTAGTGAACGTGATATATAGAAGGGTAGATGAGATCAAGAAAAATATATGGACCATTTTCTACACATCTAGAATGGGGCCATTTTGTTAAATCTCTTAAAGGTAAAGAGAATCCCTTGTTTGACATTCATGAGACAGGCGATCCGGTCCAGTCGCCGGACATGTCATGTGATAGGTAGTATTTTTGTGTTCACAGAAAACTCCGGTAACTATTCAACATGAGGGGGGCATCAATGAACCCCCTCTCGCCCGGCCAAACCCTAGAAGCGTCGAGGCCACCCAAATTTACCAAGTTAAAAGAGCGTTGTCGAGGCCACCCCAAACCCTAGAAGTGTTATCGAGGCCACCCCAAACCGTGGAAGCGTCGAGGCAAATAATTAATATTCCTCATTGTGATTATCTAGCTAGGTCTATGTTTGCCACTAATATATCCATCTCTCATGTTGTAATATTTGTAGAAACTATGAATCAAAGAGATTTAGAACAAGAAGAGTTGTTGGGGGACATAATCTATGACAGACGAGATGTCTTATCATTTCTCAACGACACCGATGTTCTGGAAGGAGAGGGTGAAGGCTCCGGTGATCGAACAATGGAGGAGGGAAGGACATGATCATGATGGCTCCGGTGATTGAATGCCGGTGGAAGAAGGAGACCGTGATGATGGCTCCGGTGACCGAACAGAGCAGGGAGCTATTGCAAGGTCCGGCGAGGTATATATATTAAGTAAGCATGTGCTGACTAGCTAATTGATGCATTAATTGTTTTGGTATGTACATATATTAACTCTTCTTTCTTCTTTTATAGCCCTCCAGATCAAGCCAAACTCCGGTAATGAGACGAGGCCTGAAGAAAAGGTTGCGCCAGGATGAAAAGTTCACGATCACAGCAATCTCGGACGATGGCCAATCGAGTGAACCCGGGCGGACCAAGGATGCATTTTCTGCTCAGTGCAGAGCTATTGTTAGGGACATCATCCCGATCAGCATCCAGCTATGGAATAAGCCTAAGAACGAAGACCATCAAGTTTCTTATGTCACCGATAGATAGAAAGATGATCTTTGGACCTCGCTGAAGGCAAATTTCACCCTACCGCCAGAGGAGGGTCCGAATATGCTAGTTATAGAGACATTGCTCAAGGCATGTGCTCTTAAGAAGATGGCAGATTTATTCAGGAGGTGGAACAATGAGTTGAAATCAATGTTTCTCGACAAAGGGAAGACTCCAGAATTCACCAGCCGATTGGAGAAGATAAGAGATCAGTGGCCCGCATTTGTGGCCTACAAGACATCGGACAAGAGTAAGAAGATATCAGAGAAAAACAAGATAAATGATGCAAAGAAGATGTATCACCATTGCACGGGGTCATGTGGCTACCTCAAAGCCCGGCCGTTGTGGCACAAAGCTGAGAATGACCTGATTGCTAAAGGGTTCGAACAAGAGACATTGAACTGGCCAGACCGTTCAAGGACTTGGTTCTTCGGGGTTGGGGGAACTTTGGACCCTGAAACAGGGAAGTGCGTTTGGACGGACGAGCAACTTGCAATACCCGTCAAGAAGCTTTAGAAGTATATCGCCACAGCGCAACAAGGGACGTTCATTCCTGACAGAGAGAACGACGAACTAACTAAGGCCCTCGGGAATCCTGAGCACCCTGGACGAACATGAGGCACGCCAGGCTCCGTTGCATGGAAGGTAGGGTTTCCCGGCATAGGCGGTTACAAAACCCGGGAGAGGAAGAGGAAACTTAAGCTGAGCTCAATGCAAGAGTACTAAAGCTAGAGGAAGAAGTTGAGAGCCAGCGAGCTGTTGGCCAACCATCTCAGCGGCACGAAGCTACCCCGCCATCTCAGCGGAGAAACAGCGTGGCTTCCATAGAGCTCATTCAGCAGCCTGACTTCACGGATCCTAGCTACCCCGTGGATGCTATCACGGAGGCTCAACATTGCCAGCTTATGACGAAATTGCAGAACCTCACCTTGAAGGTGGCTGTCGGCTCTGTTGCACCTCCTCAACCCGACAGAACTTTTCACTGCCATCCGATTCCACATGGCTATGTTGTTGTGTCGGTGGATGAAGTAATGGAGGGATTTGAGGAGCTCGAGCTTGACCATCCTACATGTCTATGACGGAAGGAGTACATCAAGCTTCCGATCTGGATGCCTCCGCCTCCTCCTCCTCCTCCTCCTCCTCCTCCTCTGACGAGTCAGGGCACTCCGCCAACTCCTCCTCCTCCAGCGAGTGAGCAAGGCACTCCGCCTCCTTCTACGGCTCCTCTGACGCGTGAGGCCGGCACTCTGCCTCCTCCTTCGCCACCTCCAGCGCGTCCAAGCAGTCCACCTCCTCCTCTGCCTCGTCAGCAATGGTGGGAGACAGACTCCACCGCTCCGGATCCTCCGGCATGTCGGAGCACTCTGCCTCCTTCTCCACCTCATAAGCAATGATGGAAGAGAGATGCCGCCGCACCGACGGCTAGCGGTACAGCCAGAGGCGGGAGGCGATACATATACGGTCCATCTCTCAAGACTCTAGAAAAGTTACCATACGGGAGGACCGAGGAGGAAAACACGGAGATCTATGAAGCCCAAGTGAGGGAATTTTTTGAAATAAACCTCCACCTCCAAAGGAGACGATAGATCCTGTGAAATCTCAATGCACTATCGATGCCCTGAAGCGACCACCACTGCCTCCGCCGGATTCCAACTATGTCCGCACTCTCAAAAAGACATATCAAGATGCGCGGCGGTCGGGAACTACTTCCAGTGATAAAAGATTAGCAGAACGAAGAAGTGGGGGAAAAATCCCCAGCTCGGCGAACATGCGAACCAATCATGCCCCCCGCTCAAGGTGTCTAGCGATATCGTCGCTAATCTGCCGGGGATGGTGCCCGGTACCAATCCTGCTGATTACCTGGGCGATGATGTAGTGTTTGATACAATGGAGGTGGACAAATTCAGATACCAGTATGGGAAGCCTCTCGTCAAAGATGGAAGTCCACCTCTAACAACGATGATGCGAAGATTCCATGAATGGTACATGAAAACCTGCAGCGAGTATAGGATGGATGTTTTGACGATGAGAATTAAAGAGCACAACCTCGTTGGAACTGGTCTGCTCTCTGTTGAATTTGACGAGTTATTCCGGTTATACAATCAAAAGGCCCTCAACAAAACACTCGTGACTACTGTCTTTAAGTACAACTTCTGTAATTAAGTCTCTGTATATAGCTCAGCTCTTTCATTGCATGTGTATATATAATTATCCTCACTATATTATGCAGACAGAAGATCGTGAATGCAGAAAATCACAAATCTATGACATTGGGTTCATTAACCCAAATATCATACATGAATGGACGGTTAAACACAATGTCACAGAAACCGAGGACAACTTGCTACAATCGTTGCTCAAAAATCAAAGCAAATATAAAATATTCTTTCCATACAACTTCAAGTGACTGTTACTGTCTTGTGCATATTCGGTTTTCCTTCTTACTCGAGGTTATAGTAATGTAACTGATGAGTTATGCATGCGTGCGAAACTTCCACTTTATTCTCCTAGATATTAAGCTTGAGCGGGGAGTAGTAACCGTCTTATACTCGAGACGAAAAGATCCCGAGGACTATGCGGACATGACTCAAATGCTCCAGAAGTAAGTTCAATCGATCACTGTCGCACCATATCGGTAACTTTGTTCATTTCCTGATATCAAGTAATTATTTTCTTTGTCTGGCGGGGTTTGGAAAGAGTTCACCGTAATTTCTCCGGGACTGCCGAGCGAGCTGCGATTTACACACCCGAAAGTAAGTACTACTACCTAGTTCTGCAAATCTCCCACTGATTCTAGCTAGTTTCATCAATACCATTTATCATGCTTGCTTATTAGTTTGATTGACCTCTATTTCTCATAAAATGCTTGTGGCAGGAATCCGGGAATGATTTTTATGGATACTATGTTTGCGAGTTCATCTACAACGTGACGGCCTCTAATAAGAGGGGCTACTCTGAAAAACAATATGAAGTGTGTAAGAAAAAATATTACCATCATTTGTGTTGAGTTTCATTCATATACTTTTATTGACCCTCTTCTTCAATTTAGATTTGGAAGATGCGGGATGAACTCCTACCACAGGATCGCTTACGAGCAATTCAAGAGGAATTGGCGAGATTCTTTCTTGACCACGTCATCAATAAAGCGGGGGAATACCATGTAGAAATTGATATAGACATGAGATGTTAGAGATTGTAAGAGATCTTATATTGTATATATGTAGCTAGTAGTGTCGGATAGATATACGAAAACTTGTTGTTCGACAAATCACTCGGAGAAAGAGAGGTGCACTCCTCTCTTTATATGTTCATGATGATCTTGCGTAATTAATGGTTCCTTCATTTGCTTACTAGATAGAGTGTCCAGTTCTCTCTATGCGTATAGTAGCTAGTGTCGACCAAGCACGGAGATAAGAGAGGCCACTTCTCTCTATTAGAGCATCTCCAGCCATTCAGCCCCCCAGGGCGCCGAAAAAGAGCGGCCTGGGGGCGAACCGGCGCTAGATTGGCCCCTGGGGGCAACCTAGCTCCCAGCCACGCCCCCAGGCGCAGCCCCCCAGTCATGGAAAATTCAAACATAGTCTCATTCCCGCTCACAAAATAGACGCCACAAATCCGGCGGTCAAGCGGCTACAAGTTCGGCGATCGAATGAAAAGTTCGGTGTACAAAAAGCAGAAAGGACGCGCGTGCGCATCAGACGGTGATGTCGGCCTCCGGTGTCGGCGGAGTCGGCGTGCGCGGGCTTGGCGGGGTCTTTGTGCTGGGCGGCGTCGGCGTGGCTTCTGTGCCGCGGGGAGTCTCTGCGGCATCATCACTCGGGCTTGGCGGCGGCGGCGGCGTGGGCGGCATCGTCGATGGAAGCTGATTCAGGATGAGGCCACGCTCCGCCAAGTACCACGTCTTGACCGCCTCATCGTTTCTCTGGAGCATGTCCGCCCCGCCTAGCAGGAAAGCCAGGTCAGTGTTTCTCTTATTCGTGGCGATGTTGGTCCGGAGTAGGTCGAGCTTGACAGCGCTGCTCGACATCAACGCCGACCACCGCGCCTCGGTCTTCTCTTCATGAAGGGCGGTCCGGGCCTGTGCGTCGGCGAGGCAGTGCTCGATGGACTCCTGCACTCGAGCGGTGGCCGCGTTGGCGTGTTTCCCCTTATTGGCACCTTTGTTGTCATTCGGCCGCCCTTCTGAAGCACCCGGAGTCGGCGTGTCCGGCTTGTCGGTCTCCTTGGCCTTGTCGAGGGTGCGCCAGACTTCCGCCCACTTATCGCACTTGTCAATGCGCTTGTAAACGTGGAGGTACTTGAATTCGGCGTCGCTGTTGCCCTGCCGATACATGGCAAACATGCGCAGCAACTGCGTGGAGGAACAAATAGTTGGCGGGCGCACACGACGAAGAGAGGCGGGAGACCGGCGTGCCATACCTGATCCTCAACGCTGGCACCGCTCTCCGGGCGAGCCGCGACCTCCTCGACTATCCCATGCCATTTGTTGCACGCCCCCTGCATACGCCCCCAATGGTTTGCCATCGCCTTCGCCCCGCACTGCATGTAGACGCCTTTAAAGTAGGGGTCGACGAGCTTGCGCTCGTCGAACTCGACCTTGATGCGCTCCCAGTACGTCTTGATGCTCTGGTTCTTGCCGGTGGTTGGGTCGAGGCAGACGGCTTTCCATGCTTCGGCGAGGCATTCCTCCTTGGACACCCACTTGATGCGCGGCTCGCCGGACCTGGTCGCCCGCTTCTTCTTCTTGCGCCTCCTCGCCGGAACAGTCGCCGGCTCCTCCTCCTCCTCCTCCTCCTCCTCCTCCTCTTCGTCCTCCTCCTCCTACTCCTCCTCGCCGTAGACATAGCCGAACTCGCCGTCCATGCCGCCACTAAGATCCACCGTGTCGTCCGGGGTGACGAACCCGGGAGACGCGGCGGCCGCGGCCGAGCCTGTCGCGATGATGCCGTCCATGTCGGCCTTGGTCTCGTCGGTGTCGCCGAGGTGCGAGAAGGGCGGCGCGTCATGGCAGAGAGGGGGCGTCGGGGAGGATGCGTAGGCGACCGGCGAGTAGTTGTATGGAGGGTACTGCACGTCGGTGAAGGCGGCCGGGCGAGGGCGTGCGCTGGGCCAGGTGTCCATGGAGGAAGGTGACGTTGGGGTTGAACCCACCGTGCGCATCCTCGTCGGCGTAGCCCGGCGATGGCGTGCATCCCCATGGCTACGGCGACGGAGCGCCGACGCCTTGCTGGCCCCAGGGCGCGCGTACTGGGCATGGCTGCCTGGTGGATTCATCATCCCCGCGCGAGTCGCCTTAGCCTCGGCTTGGTCTGCCGAAGCCGAAGCCACACGCGTCGCGTTGTCACGGGCCTTCTTGGCGATCGCCCTGTTCCGCCGGTCAGCGGCGACAGCCTCCCATCGCTGAACTTCCGCCCTCCACTCGACGTTTTTCATGCCCGGTGGCTTGGATGGCGGCTTCCTCTGCTTCGGCTGGGCGACGGAAGCGGTCGCGGTTGCCGCGGCGCGGGGGATGACGTACTTCTTCGGTGGCATGGCGGCCGGCTGGGAGGCGAGCGGGAGGAATGGAGAGAATGGGAGGGAAGTGAGGGAAAAGCGGGAAAAACGGTGGGAAGAGGCGCTCGACTCACCGACAGGGCGGACCCACGCACCCTTTTCGTTTGTGCCGGCGCCCCAGGTGCCCCGCAGGGCACCGGGTTCGGCCTGTGTCCGCCGGCAACAGTTTTGGCCCGAGCCGGCGAAAAACGGGCTTCTAGGGCATGACTGGGCCGTTTTTTCGACGCCGGCGCAGCAAAAACGCCCGAGGGCCTGTTGGGGGCGCAACTGGAGATGCTCTTAGCTAGCTAACACAATATAAGAAACCCTCTAAATTAACCCTCCAAAACCCCCTAACCCCCACCCCTTTCAACAAAAAAACCCTACTCCAGCCGCTGCTGACGCGTGGATGCGTTTTGGTTCCGGTTTGTGTTACCAACCGGGACCAAAGGTGCTCCTGCCTGGGCGCCCCGTAGCGGCCACGTGGAGCCCCTTCTGCCCCGGTTCGTAAGCGAATCGGGACTAAAGGTTTTGGGCTTTAGTCCCGGTTTCAGAACCGGGGCTAATGGGCCTCTAGAATAGGGACAAATGACCCGTTTTCTACTAATGAGTTACACACTTATACGCGGACACGTGACTTCAGTTGCACACAGCCTAATGAACATGTATATGTAGTTGTGGGCAACGTGAAAAAGGACTAAAACAAAATTAAAATAAGAAAATACAAAACTTAAATTAATTGAAATAAAACAGGAAAAATAAATAAATAAATTATTCATGTAAAATCAAATAAGATACTCCCTGCGCCCGTATTTATCAGCCCCTTGTATTTTAAGTTAAAATTTGACAAAAAAATAATATAAATGATACTCTCTCCGCCCAGAAATACTTGTCAGAGAAATAAATGTACCTAAACGTATTTTAGTTCTAAATACATCCAATTGTATCCATTTTACGACAAGTAATTCCGGACGGAGTAGTATGTCATAAAGATTACTCCATCCGTTTACAAATATAATATGTTCTAACATTTTTGTAAATTGAATGTATAGACACATTTTAGTGTGTTTGTTCACTCATTTCAGTCCATATTGAAATATTCAAAACATCTTATATTTATGAATGGAAGGAGTATGTCGTTTTATTTCTATTTAAAACGAGATTTTTTGCTGGGAAATAACATTTGTTGCTCAAATAATAGTAAATCGTTTACAAGCTTATGCATGCTGCATAAACATAGGTGGTTCGTCTAACCACGATTGGATTGAATGATCTGTAGCGTATCTAATTAAAAATTTGAAACCTCCTTCCGAGGGCAGTAGTGAGCATAAGTTAACCCCGCTATCTCCTTAGCAAGCAACACACAATCAGCGAATATTGGTGTTGCCCCTGAGTAAGCGTCCCCTCTATTCTGCATAGTTTGTAGCGTGGCTGCACCGGGGTTGGGTTTAGCCACTACTTTCCCTAGTTTCTATCACAACTTGGCTGGCAGAATTGACGATGCTGTGGTTGCATCCCAACTGGATAGCGGGGTTAACTTATGCTCACTACTGCTGTAGCCCATTCTTTAGTGCTACAGCCTCTGCAGTTTCAACTTCCTGAACATGGAATAGTGCCTGGTTCGATGCCCAAATGAAGAACTTGAAGTGTCTCACAATGGCTGTGTTCTCCACACGCTGAGAGTTGCTTCAAAAAAGAGGCATCGACGTTGATCTTCACTACTTTCTTCGGTGGTCATTGTATGACGCTAGCTTTATGCATTTCTTGTTTTCCTTGCTTGCTTCATAGTTCGCCCGGAGAACACTGATAAACATAGCGGCTCTTTCCTGCAACTAGACTGCTTCCCCTTAACGTGTTGCCTAACTTCCCACCAGATGTATGTTATCTTTCGCAAAAAAAGAAAAAGAAAAAAGAGAGAGCTTTATGTTATCATACTCGGTATTCTGGAGGTCGCATATGGAGGACGTTGATCTCCATATATTTTTAAAAATCTTTGCTGGTATTGAGCATTGCCATACCTTAGGCAAGGGTTGGTGCCACATTTTTGCTAGATATAGTAACTCATAATTTGTTTTGCAAATGTATGGCTAAACTTTGGCTTAAAATGTGAGGAGATCTAATAAAATCGGACGAAATTAGGAGTAGGAATTAAACGAGGCTTTATTAGTTTCCAAATCAATAGGTGGTGATGATCAGGCTAGACCGAGGAGGGCTATGGTACTGCCGTACTGCTGTGAACGTGAATAAATGCGGTGAGCCGGTGACCCATTTTATTGCCTAGCCTGCCAGGCTGCGACCCCCCCCCCCCCCCCCCCCCCCCCCCCTCCGCCACCACAGGCTGTCCATAGCGGCGGCGCACTGAGCCTCTCCCCTTCCCTTCCCCCCCGTCCACCTCCTTCATCGCAAGCTCCTCCAATGGCCGCTTTCAGCGACGTTCATCCGGTCGTTCCCGCAAAGGAGGCGCCATCCAAAGTCGACCTCCGCCGGGTCCGCGCTAACCTCCGAGTCCTTGATCCACCGCCGGCCCCCTCCGCCGACCACTACGAAGGCCTCCGCGCCCTCGGCCTCCTCGACTTCGTCCACCTCGCCCTCCCCTCCTCCGGGGCCCCGCGCCCCGACCTCGTCGCCGAGCTCATCGCCAACTACAACGTTTGTCCGGATCCCCACTATGATCGGTGGTGGAGCTCCGTCCGTGGCGCCAGAATCGAGATCTCTCTCGATACATTCGCCAAGGCGCTGTGCCTCCCCGGACCAGGAGAACCTACGGCCCCTGCCACGCCTGGCGTGGACGACGCCGTGGTGGTGTCAGCCGCCCACGAGTTCCTCAAGGTTTACCTCCTGCCTCCACTTAACGCTTACACCAGCGTTAGCCCCCTGACGCATTTGCAGATGAAGTTGACCTCTGCGTCGGCGACGCATAACTTCTCCTGGGCGTGGTTTATCTGGGCCCAAGTCAAGAGGGAGATGGAGCAGTTTTTTGAGAAGAAGAGGAGGATCTACAAGTCGTGTTACTCTGCTATGTACATGCAGAGGCTCATCTGGGTGGCGAGGCCAGATGTCTTGGAGCTGCCACCTGAGCCGTCCATGGTGGACGCGTCAGCGGCGACGGCGTTGCGCCGCCAGCAGCACCAAGGAAGTAACCGAAAGCGTTCCTCAGAGTCCGACACACACAAGGCTGAGCAAGACGACGAGATCGATGACCTGCACGCGACGATCCATGCACTGACGGCCATGCACAGAGAATGCAATGACCAGTTGCAGTGCACTCGCAAGATGCTGATAGAGGTAAAATAAAGTGAGCAAGTAATATATATAGTAATGCCTTATTTCTGAACAAGGACAAATCAGTTAGCTAGATTCATGCAAGCTTATACTAGCTAGTAAATTAATGATTGATAGCTAGGATGCATGCGTCCGATTTTTTCACAACTAATTGCATGTAATGATGTAAACGTTGTTTTTCTCTTAGATGTTTTATAAACACTTGTGCCACAGCAGCATGCATATAGTCTCTAAGTTCCTGTAACACAGCATGCATATATAATCTAAATTAAGCCCCGGTCGGAGCTTTTGCTTCAATATAAGCGTGAAAAAGATGGAAAAAGAAGCATGTATACAATAATCAGGCATCATATATCATGTACTATGATATACTATCACATATACTGGACATATACATTTTCAGCCATGAAAACAAGGTACTGATCAAGCATATATCCTAGCTAATTCAATAACCAAGCTCTACATCAATGTATGACATATATGTAGTAGTTAAGAAAGAAGGGAAATAAGGCATAATTTCGACCATTATATTGCGACATGATTTTGAAAAGCGCAAAAAAATTTAGCCCAACACTACGTAGATTAGCTGTTCCAAATTTAGCGCTATAGTGGAAAATAGCGAGCAATTAGTTTTTTTTCAAATTTAATGTCAAAAGTGCATATCTTGGCGGGAGGACCCTTCAAAAGCTATAGCTCCTCTATATATAGCAGGCTATTTAAAACTTTGTTCAAACTGTGTATCATTATATCTATCACTGAATTTCCTTGAGACCAATCTACTGCTGCATGTTTCACAGAAATTTAACAGGTTATCAAATAATGTACGGGCGCATATAGGCATCAAAAGGATGGGTGAGCTAGATCTGAAAGCATTTAAGAATGCCTGCAGCACAAATGTACCACAAGAGGACGCACAAGCTGCCATTCTTTGTTCACAATGGCAAGATGAAATTAAAAACTCAAAGTGGCATCCTTTTGGGATAGTCACTGTTGATGGTAAAGATAAGGTATGTAGACTGTGAACTTCGTTCCTAGTTTTCTAGCTCTATTAGCTTATAACCTTATGTCACCAGTTTTAGGAGGCTATAGTATAAATACAAATATATTGAGCAGTTTTGCACATTACATCCGCTTTTGCAAAACATCAACTTTTTTTGTGTGGGCTTGCAACTATTGGCATGATTCCATCTGATGGTGCATACTTTATCTTTTTAATTGGTTTAGGAAATTCTCTTGGAGAATGATGAAAAGCTTCGCAAGTTAAAAGAAGAGCATGGTGAAGAAGTCTATACCTTGGTAACAAAGGCACTGCTTGAAATCAACGAGTACAATCCCAGCGGACGCTACACCGTACCAGAGCTGTGGAACCGTAAGGATGACCGGAAAGCAACACTACAAGAAGCCACCAATTTCCTCCTGAATCATCAGCAGCAGTCACACAAGAGGAAGCGTCGCTGAGCCTCTCCAATATTAATGTGCAGGAGGCTGGGTACCCTACTATTACTTTTTATGAAAGTTCTACGTGCGCCTTGAACCTTGACGCAATGTAATCCTGCTACTGGTGGATTAGTTTGAGGTTTGAAGTGGTTCACTGGTTATTACGAATGATCATGCAACTAGATTAGCCGTGATCATCTTTTGTTCGCGAGCTAGAATTTGCTAGATGATGTTACTATTGGTGTGGATGCTAGTACCAATCCTAAAACCTATTTAACTAGGGTTTGCTCTTTTGTCCGAGTGATTTTTCATAACATGTGTACTAGTTGAATGCCCATGCATTGTCATGGAACTATAAGAAAGTCGTTCTACTTTTATTTATCTTGTCCTGCTTAATCTATATATCCACTAGTTCTAGTTTTTTCATGGTACATATATATCTGATTCCTCATGCCACACCAATAAGATGACGAATTTTATCCCGATTTATCTTGGTCCACTCCATCGCTTTAGGTTCAGTTTCATCGCTCTACATCAGACCATATAGCTCCACTGTGACATAACCACTTGTGATGCTTGCCATTTGCTTTTATATGAATTTGTAGTGCTCATATTGTGTTTCTCTTAGCTATCTCAATTTTGGACTAACCAACAACAACAACAACAACAAAGCCTTTAGTCCCAAACAAGTTGGGGTAGGCTAGAGGTGAAACCCATAAGATCTCGCAATCAACTCATGGCTCTGGCACATGGATAGCAAGCTTCCACGCACCCCTGTCCATAGCTAGCTCTTTGTCGATACTCCAATCCTTCAGGTCTCTCTTAACGGACTCCTCCCATGTCAAAATCGGTCGACCCCGCCCTCTCTTGACATTCTCCGCACGCTTTAGCCGTCCGCTATGCACTGGAGCTTCTGGAGGCCTGCGCTGAATATGCCCAAACCATCTCAAACGATGTTGGACAAGCTTCTCCTCAATTGGTGCTACCCCAACTCTATCTCGTATATCATCATTCCGGACTCGATCCTTCCTCGTGTGGCCACACATCCATCTCAACATACGCATCTCCGCCACACCTAACTGTTGAACATGTCGCCTTTTAGTCGGCCAACACTCCGCGCCATACAACATTGCGGGTCGAACCGCCATCCTGTAGAACTTGCCTTTTAGCTTTTGTGGCACTCTCTTGTCACAGAGAATGCCAGAAGCTTGGACTAACCAGACCATTAAAAAAATGTTTCATATATGCTTGGCTTAGACAATGGAATAACAAAAAAACACAAGTTTGTTTCCCTCAATGTGTGTCGAACATGATACATATGATTTCCATTCATACAATAACAAACGCCGATTCTCTTTTTCGCTTCTTTCATCCTTAGCAGCTGCCATGTCTCATTAAACATATTTCTTATAGGAATATTCTAACATGAAAGTAATAGAAATCAAGTTAGAGATATTAGGCATGTTGAGACAATGCATTATCAACTTGATTCTTTGCAGATCTATTTCAATAATGCAGTTTGACAGAATTGAAAATAGTGGTAACACCAAAAGAGTGTGATATTCTCATTGTTGAATCTATCATTTCCGGCCCCCCACACACACACACATAGCCTTCTCTTTTCTTCAACTTCCGAAAGCATCATGTTACACAAAGAGACACCAAGTTAAGCGATCAACCTAGATACACCCTAAATTCAATCCAATCCAGTTGCCAGGAGAAAATTTTCAAAGGAAATTATAGAATGATGAAATAAGCATCACACTCCATACATGAATCGCACGTGCACTGCATTGCACATTCTCCAGCAATATACATCAAGCCAAGTGTACATAACCGGGGAGAGAGTTTTGGCCCCTGTGACTCTATATGCTCATGGTATGGACAATGAAAAGGTATAAATAATGTTCAAAAAAATAAAAATAAAACCCTTCTTTTTTGACACTGTATCTATTCGTGCATTTTATATGCTTGGAATGTTAACAACGAAAAAACACATTTGTTTCTTGGACAAAAGACAAACAGTAAAAACCTCATATGTCTCATATCTATCACTAAATTGCCTTGTGACCAATCTGCTGCCTGTTTCACAGAAATTCAATAAGTAACAAATAATGTGCGGGCACATATAGGCATCAAAAGGATGGGGTGATCTGGATCTGAAAGCATTAAAGAATGCTTGCAGCACAAATGTACCACAAGAGGATGTACAAGTTGACTCTACCATTCTTTGTTCAAAATGGCAAGCTGAAATTAAAAACTCACACCCGCATCCTTTTAGGGTAGTCATGGTTGATGGGAAAGAGAAGGTATGTAGACTTGTGAACCTTTTTCCTACTTTTCTAGCTATTAATTAGCTTACAACCTTAAGTCATCTATTTTAGGAGGCTATATATAGTAAATACAAATATTGAGCAGTTTTGCACATTGCATCTACTTTTACAAACATTAACTTCTATGGTCTTGCAACCATTGCCATGATTCCATCTGATCCTGCATAGTTTATCTTCTTTGCTTTAGGAAATTCTCTTGGAGGATGACGACAACCTTCGCAAGTGAAAAGAAGGGCATGGTGAAGAAGTCTATACCTTGGTAACAATGGCACTGCTTGAAATCAATGAGTACAACCCCAACTAACGCTACACCGTACCAGAGCTGTGGAACCGCATAAGGATGACCGGAAAGCAAGACTGTAAAAAGTCATCAGGTTCCTCGGTTCCTCCTGGAATATCAACAGTCACACAAGAAGAAGTGCCACTGACCGTCTCCAATATCGATGTACAGTAGGTTGGGTACCCTACTATTGCTTTGACAAAACTTCTGTGTGAGCCTTGAACTTTGACATAATGTAATCCTTCTTCTCGTGGATTAGTTTGAGATTTGAAGTGGTTTCACTGGTTATTATTAATGATCATGTAACTAGATTAGTCTCTGCAGCGCAGTTGGGTGCATCAAATTGACTGGATGGTGCTAATCTAGACCGGGTGAGGGAGGAGATGAAACCCTTTTTGAGAAGAATATGACCACCAGAGCGTGCTACTATGGTGCCTACCTGTGGAGGCTCACCTAGGTGGAGAGGCCAGATGTCTACCAACTGTCATTCGGAGCCGTCACTGGTAGATGTCAATGAAAACCAAGAGCTTTGCTTAGAGTCCAACATGAAGAAGGCTGAAGCGAGGTCTGAGAAGATTGATGTGGTGTTAGAGAAGATCGATGTGGCATCCAAGATGATCAATGCAGCATCCAAGATGATCAAAACCACATCAGAGCATCTTGATGCGAGAGCAAAGTAGCTTGGCGAGCAAGACAATGACATGCAAGCAATGGAGTCACTCAACAAGACACTGGTTACCAAGGAAATACAAAGCAATGATGAGTTGCAGCACGCTTTGAAGATGCTGATAGAGGTAAGTGAGCAAGTAATGCCTCCTTTGTGAACAAGTAAAAGTTAGGCTCATAAATGTTGCTAGGACACCCGTGCATTCACAAAATGTATCACTAAGTTAATTGAAGGAAATATGCCCTAGAGGCAATAATAAAGTTGTTATTTATATTTCCTTATATCATGATAGATGTTTATTATTCATGCTAGAATTGGATTAACTGGAAACTTAGTACATGTGTGAATACATAAACAAACAGAGTGTCCCTAGTATGCCTCTACTTAACTAGCTCGTTAATCAAAGATGGTTAAGTTTCCTAGCCATGGACATGTGTTGTCATTTGATGAACGGGATCACATCATTATAGAATGATGTGATGGACAAGACCCATCTGTTAGCTTAGCATAATGATAGTTCGGTTTTATTGCTACTGCTTTCTTCATGACTTATACATGTTCCTCTAACTATGAGATTATGCAACTCCCGAATACCGTAGGAACACCTTGTGTGCTATCAAACGTCACAACGTAACTGGGTGATTATAAATATGCTCTACAGGTGTCTCCAATGGTGTTTGTTGAGTTGGCATAGATCGAGATTAGGATTTGTTACTCCGTCTATCGAAGAGGTATCTCTGGGCCCTCTCGGTAATGTACATCACTATGAGCCTTGCAAGCAATGTGACTAATGAGTTAGTTGCGGGATGATGCATTATGGAACGAGTAAAAAGACTTGCCGTTAACGAGATTGAAATAGGTATGAGGATACTGACGATCGAATCTCGGGCAAGTAACATACCAATGACAAAGGGAACAACGTATATCGTTATGCGGTTTGACCGATAAAGATCTTCGTAGAATATGTGGGAGCCAATATGAGCATCCAGGTTCCGCTATTGGTTATTGACCGGAGGTGTGTCTCGGTCATGTCTACATAGTTCTCGTACTCGTAGCATCCACACACTTAACGTTCGGTGACGATCAGTATTATGAGTTTATGTGTTTTGATGAACCGAAGGTTGTTCAGAGTCCCGGATGTGATCACGGACATGATGAGGAGTCTCTAAATGGTCGAGACATAAATATCGATATATTGGAAGGCTATATTCGGACATCGGAAAGGTTCCGAGTGATTCGGGTATTTTTCGGAGTACCGGAGAGTTACGGGAATTCGCCGGGGAAATAATGGGCCTTAATGGGCCATACGGGAAAGAAGAGAAGGGCCTCAAGGGGTGGCTTCCCGCCCCCCCCCCCCCCATGAGCTGGTCCGAATTGGACTAGGGAGGGGGCAGCGCCCCCCTCTTTCCTTCTCTCCCTCTTCCCCTTCCTTCTTCTCCTACTCCAACTAGGGAAGGGGGGAAACCTACTCCTACTAGGAGTAGGAATCCCCCTTGGGGCGCACCATAGAGAGGGCTGATGACCCACAAGTATAGGTGATCTATCGTAGTAGTTTCGATAAGTAAGAGTGTCGAACCCAACGAGGAGCAGAAGTAAATGATAAGTGGTTTCCAGCAAGGTATTCTCTGCAAGTACTGAAATAAGTGGTAACAGATAGTTTTGTGATAGGATAATTTGTAACGAGAAACAAGTAACAAAAGTAAGTAAAGTGCAGCAAGGTGGCCCAATCCTTTTTGTAGCAGAGGACAAGCCTGGACAAACTCTTATATAGAGAAAAGCGCTCCCGGGGACACATGGGAATATCGTCAAGCTAGTTTTCATCACGTTCATATGATTCGTGTTCGGTACTTTGATAATTTGGTATGTGGGTGGACCGGTGCTTGGGTATTGTCCTTACTTGGACAAGCATCCCACTTATGATTAACCTCTATTGCAAGCATCCGCAACTACAACAAAAGTATTAAGGTAAACTTAACCATAGCATGAAACATATGGATCCAAATCAGCCCCTTACGAAGCAACGCATAAACTAGGGTTTAAGCTTCTGTCACTCTAGCAACCCATCATCTACTTATTACTTCCCAATGCCTTCCTCTAGGCCCAAATAATGGTGAAGTGTTATGTAGTCGACGTTCACATAACACCACTAGAGGCTAGACAACATACATCTCATAAAAATATCGAACGAATACCAAATTCACATGACTACTAATAGCAAGACTTCTCCCATGTCCTCAGGAACAAACATAACTACTCACAAAGCATACTCATTTTCATAATCAGAGGGGTATTAATAAGCATATAGGATCTGAACATATGATCTTCCACAAAATAAACCAACTATCATCAACTACAAGGAGTAATTAACACTACTAGCAACCTACTAGTACCAATCCCGGACTTGGAGACAAGAATTGGATACAAGAGATGAACTAGGGTTTTGAGAGGAGATGGTGCTGATGAAGATGTTGATGGAGATTGCCCTCTCCCGATGAGAGGAGCGTTGGTGATGATGATGGCGATGATTTCCCCCTCCCGGAGGGAAGTTTTCCCGGCAGAACAGCTCTACCGGAGCCCTAGATTAGATCTGCCAAGGTTCCGCCTCGTGGCGGCGGAGTTTCGTTCAGGAAGATGGCTTATATTTTTTTCCTCATTGAAAGACACCATATAGCAGAAGATGGCCATCGGAGGGCCACCAGGGGGCCCACGAGGTAGGGGGCGCGCCCAGGGGGTAGGGCGCGCCCCCCACCCTCGTGGGTAGGGTGTGGCCCCCCTGGTGAACTTCTTGCGCTCAGTATTTTTTATATATTCTGAAAATGTCTTCCGTGAAGTTTCAGGAATTTTGGAGCTGTGCAGAATAGGTCTCTAATATTTTCTCCTTTTCCAGCCCAGAATCCCAACTGTCGGCATTCTCCCTCTTTATGTAAACCTTGTAAAATAAGAGAGAATAGGCATAAGTATTATGACATAATGTGTAATAACAGCCCATAATGCAATAAATATCGATATAAAAGCATGATGCAAAATGGACGTATCAACTCCCCCAGGCTTAGACCTCGCTTGTCGTCAAGCGAAAGCCGATAACGATAAATATGTCCACATGTTTAGAGGTAGAGGTGTCGATAAAATAAAATACGGACATGAGGGCATCATGATCATTCTTAGAACAGCAACATATATGGATATTGTCATATGATTTCTTATGCTAGAGTAATAATTCAATCACAATTTCAAGTATGAATCATAAACTTCATTGACAACTAACAAATTATAATCTCGGTCATTGGAGCAATTGCAATTTATCATAACATAGGAAAGAGTCAATATAAGATCTTTTCAGCAGGTCCACATACTCAACTATCATATAGTCTTTCACAATTGCTGACACTCACGCAATACTTATGGGTATGGAGTTTTAATTGGACATAGAGAAAGATAGGGGCTTGTAGTTTTGCCTCCCAACGTTTTACCTCAAGGGTAATGTCAACAATAATAGTTCATGAAAACTCACATCCAATTAGCCATATATACTAGGATCCTTCCAACATACTGTGCTTGCCAAAGGATAAAATGTAAAAAGGAAGGGTGAAGATCACCATGACTTTTATGCAAGGTAGGAGATAAAAGTAAAAGATAGGCCCTTCGTAGAGGGAAGCAGAGGTTGTCATGCGCTTTTATGGTTGGATGCACAAAATCTTAATGCGAAAGAACGTCACTTTATATTTCCACTTGTGATATGGACCTTTATTATGCAGTCTGTCGCTTTTATTTCTTCCATATCACACGATCGTATAAAGCTTATTTTCTCCCACACTAATAAGCCATACATATTTAGAGAGCAATTTTTATTGCTTGCACCGATGACAACTTACTTGGAGGATCTTACTCAATCCATAGGTAGGTATGGTGGACTCTCATGGCAAAACTAGTTTAAGGGTATTTGGAAGCACAAGTAGTATCTCTACTTGGTGCGATGAATTTGGCTAGCATGAGGGGGAAAGGCAAGCTCAACATGTTGGAGGATCCATGACAATATAATTTATCTCAGATGTAAGAAAACATAACCCATTACGTTGTCTTCCTTGTCCAACGTCAACTCTTTAGCAAGTCATATTTTAATGAGTGTTCACTCATGAAAGATGTCCAAGATAGTGTATATATATGTGAAGGCCTCTCTTTCTTTATTACTTCCTATTAATTGCAACGATGACCAAAACTATGTTTGTCAACTCTCAACAACTTTTAATCATCATACTCTTTCTATGTGAAGTCATTACTCTCAATAAGATCAATATGAACTCTTTATTTCCTTTTATTTATTTCTATTTTCTTTTATCCACTCAAGATCATGGCAAAATAATCAAGCCCTTGACTCAACACTAATCTTTATTATATAGCACACGGACTCAATTACATAGAGGGATCATAAAGCAAAACTCACAACTAAATCATACTAAAATCTTTATTCTACTAGATCAGTACCAAAAGGATCGAACTAAGGAAAACGGTAAAGATAAAAGTGATGGTCATACGATACCGGGGCACCTCCCCCAAGCTTGGCAATTTCCAAGGGGAATTCCCATACCCATGTGATTATGTCTCCTTTGAGGATGAAGAAGATGGGGGTGTTGTTGGTGATGGATAGTCACACATCGAGCGTAAGAGGTCCTCCAGCTTGCGGATAATGCCCTTGAGTGCACCAATATGCTCCTTCAACAAAATATTTTCACGTGTGAGATACTTGTTCTGTATACGAACTAACTCAATCATCTTGAAAGCTTCGATCTCAGTTGGGGTAAGAAGATTGTGATCAAGTTGAAGGATGTCTTCTGCTGCCGGAGCTTGATCCTATGTGGCCTTCTTGATCCCTTCATCCTTGTTGATCTCCATGGGTTCTTCCCTCTTCAGCTCTATCTTCATTAGCCAAGCATCGTTGTCACCATTGTTGGAGCAGGGGGATGACATGATGCCTGGCCTTGACGACCCTGACAGGAAACAGCTCGAAACAAGAACAGAAGATATTTGCGTGATACAGGAGTCAAAACCTTCGGGAGATTATATAATGAATTTTTACCGATCAAAATACGTATTGTGCAAGAAAACAGAGTCCGGAGAGCGCACGAGGTGCCCACGAGGTAGGGGGGCGCACCCTCCACCCTCGTGGAGGCCTCGTGTCCTTCCCGGACTGCTTCTTATTTTTCTATTTTTCTAAATATTCCAAAACAGAGAAATATTGCCTTAAAAACTGTTTTGGAGTCGGTTTACTTACCGTACCACATACCTATTCCTTTTCGGAGTCTGAAACATTCCGGAAAGTGTCCCTTATGTATTCCTCCGGCGTTATGGTTTCAATAACATTGGATTCAACATTTATAGGATTACCTGAGATATAATGTTTAATTCTTTGACCGTTCACCACCTTCGGATTTGTGCCTTCGAAGTTGTTGATTTTTATGGCACCGGAACGATAGACCTCCTCGATAACGTAAGGACCTTCCCATTTAGAGAGAAGTTTTCCTGCAAAAAAATTGAACGAGAGTTGTGTAGCAATACATAATCACCTACATTAAACTCACGCTTTTGTACCCTTTTGTCATGCCATCTTTTAACTTTTTCTTTAAACAACTTGGCATTTTCGTAGGCTTGGGTTCTCCATTCATCAAGTGAGCTAATATCAAATAACCTCTTCTCACTGGCAAGTTTAAAATTATAGTTGAGCTCTTTAATAGCCCAATATGCCTTGTGTTCTAGTTCGAGAGGTAAGTGACATGCTTTTCCATAAACCATTTTATACGGAGACATACCCATAGGATTTTTATATGCAGTTCTATAGGCCCATAATGCATCATCAAGTTTCTTGGACCAATTCTTTCTAGACCTATTGTAGTCTTTTGCCAAATTAATTTGAGCTCTCTATTACTCAATTCTACTTGACCACTAGACTGTGGGTGATAAGGAGATGCAATTCTATGATTAACATCATACTTAGCAAGCATTTTACGGAAAGCACCATGAATAAAATGTGAACCACCATCAGTCATTAAATATCTAGGGACTCCAAATCTCAAAAAAATAACCTCTTTAAGCATCTTAATAGAAGTGTTATGATCAGCACTACTAGTTGGAATAGCTTCTACCACTTAGTAATGTAATCCACAGCAACTAAAATATGTGTATATCCATTAGAGGCAGTAAAAGGTCCCATATAATCAAAGCCCCAAACATCAAATGGTTCAATAACAAGTGAATAATTCATAGGCATTTCTTGATGTCTACTAATATTACCAATCCTTTGACATTCATGACAAGACAAGACAAACTTACGGGCATCCTTGAAGAGAGTAGGCCAATAAAAACCGGATTGCAATACCTTGTGTCCAGTTCTATCTCCAGCATGGTGTCCTCCATAAGCCTCGGAGTGAAACTTGCGTAGGATCTGTTCTTGTTCATGCTCAGGTACACAACGTCTAATAACACCATCTACTCCTTTATAAAGATGTGGGTCATCTCAAAAGTAATGCCTCAAATCATAGAAGAACTTTTTCTTTTGTTGGTATGTGAAACTAGGTGGTAAGAATTTAGCAACAATGTAATTAGCATAATCAACATACCATGGAGCAGTAGGAGAAGCATTTATGACATTTAGTTTCTCATCGGGAAAGCTATCATCAATAGGTAGTGGGTCATGAAGCACATTTTCTAACCTAGACAAGTTGTCTGCAACGGGCTTCTCAGCTCCCTTTCTATCAACAATATGCAAATCAAATTCTTGTAGCAAGAGAACACATCTAATAAGTCTAGGTTTAGCATCTTTCTTTTCCATAAGATATTTAATAGCAGCATGATCAGTGTGAATAGTTACTCTAGAATCAACAATATAAGGTCTGAACTTATCACAAGCAAATACAACTGCTAAGAATTCTTTTTCAGTAGTAGCATAGTTTCTTTGAGCATTGTCTAGAGTTTTACTAGCATATTGAATAAAGTTTAATTTCTTATCAAATCTTTGCCCTACAACAGCACCTACAGCATAGTCACTAGCATCACACATAATTATAAAGGGAAAATTCCAATCAGGTGGATGAACAATAGGTCCAGAGATCAATGCTTTCTTAAGTATTTCAAATGCTTCTACACAATCATCATCAAAGACAAATGGTATATCTTTTTGTAATATCAGAGGCCGAGAAATTTTTGAGAAGTCTTTAATGAACCTCCTATAAAATCCGGCGTGACCAAGGAAACTTCTTATACCTTTGATGTCCTTGGGACATGGCATCTTTTCAATAGCATCAACCTTGGCTTTATCAACTTCAATACCTCTTTCAGAAACTTTATGCCCCAAGACAATACCTTCATTAACCATAAAGTGGCACTTTTCCCAATTCAAGACAAGATTAGTTTCTTTGCATCTCTGCAAAACTTGATCAAGGTTGCTCAAGCAATCATCAAAAGAAGATCCATAGACGGAGAAATCGTCCATGAAAACCTCACAAATCTTTTCACAAAAGTCAGAGAATATAGCCATCACGCATCTTTGAAAGGTAGCAGGTGCATTACATAAACCAAAAGGCATACATCTATAAGCAAAAGTACCAAAAGTGCAAGTAAAAGTAGTCTTTGATTGATCCTTAGCTGACACAGGTATTTGAGAGAAACCAGAATAACCATCTAGAAAGCAAAAATGTGTATGTTTGGATAATCTTTCCAGCATTTGATCGATAAAAGGTAAGGGGTAATGATCTTTTTTAGTGGCCTTATTTAATTTGTGGAAATCGATTACCATCCTATAACCTGTAATAATTCTTTGAGGAATCAATTCATCTTTATCATTGGGAACGACAGTAATACCTCCCTTCTTAGGGACACAGTGGACATGACTTACCCACTGACTATCAGCAACGGGATAAATTATACCTGCCTGAAGGAGCTTTAGTATTTCCTTTCTTACCACTTCTTTCATTTTAGGATTCAGCCGTCGTTGATGATCACGAACTGGTTTAGCATCTTCTTCCAAATTTATTTTATGTTGACATAGAGTGGGGCTAATGCCCTTAAGATCATCAAGAGTATACCGAATAGCATCACGGTGCTTCTTCAGAGTTTTTAATAATATTTCTTCTTCATGCTCTGAAAAGTTAGCACTAATAATAACAGGATATATCTTTTTCTCATCAAGATAAGCATATTTAAGAGTATCAGGCAACGGTTTAAGCTCAAACACGGGATCACCCTTGGGTGGAGGAGGATCCCCTAGGATTTCAACAGGCAAATTGTGTTTAAGAATAGGTTCTTGTTTAAAGAATACTTCATCTATTTCCCTTCTTTCATTCATAAACATACCATTTTCATGGTCTAGCAAATATTGTTCTAAAGGATCACTAGGAGGTACAGGAATAGAAGCAAGACCAATAATTTCATCCTTACTAGGCAATTCTTCTTCACGGTGTTGTCTACTAAATTTGGAGAAATTAAATTCATGAGACATATCATCTAAACCGATAGTAACAACATTCTTTTTGCAATCTATCTTAGCATTAACAGTATTTAAGAAGGGTCTACCAAATATAATGGGACAAAATTTATCTTGTGGGGAACCAAGAACAAGAAAATCAGTAGGATATTTAGTTTTCCCACACAAGACTTCAACATCTCTAACAATTCCCATTGGTGAAATAGTATCTATATTGGCAAGTTTAATTGTGACATCAATTTCTTCTAACTCAACAGGTGCAATATCATGCATAATTTCTCTGTATAGGCCAATAGGTATTGCACTAGCACTAGCACCCATATCACATAAGCCATGATAATAATGATCTCCTATTTTAACAGAAATAACAGGCATGCCTACCAAAGGTATAGGTTTATCTTTAGCACAAGGTTTAGCAATTCTAGCTGTTTCATCACAGAAATAAATAGCATGCCCATCAATATTATCAGCCAAGAGATCTTTAACAATAGCAATATTAGGTTCAACTTTAACTTGCTCAGGAGGTGTATAAGTTCTAATATTGCTTTTATGAACCACAGTTGAAGCTTTAGCATGATCTTTTATCCTAACAGGAAAAGGTGGTTTCTCAACATAAGCAGTAGGAACAATAGGATCATTATAAGTGACAATCTTTTCTTCAACTTTAATAGGTGCAGCTACTTTTACTTCTATGGGAGGATGATATTTAAACCACTTCTCGTTGGGGAGGTCAACATAAGTAGCAAAAGATTCATAGAAGGAAGCTACTATCTCAGAGTCAAGTCCATATTTAGTGCTAAATTTATGAAAAACATCAGTATCCATAAAAGATTTAACACAATCAAAATTAGGTGTCATACCTGACTCCTTACCTTCGTCGAGGTCCCAATCTTCAGAGTTGCGTTTAAATCTTTCCAATGAATCCCATTTGAATTCAATAGTCTTTCTCATAAAAGAGCCAGCACAAGAAGTATCGAGCATGGTGCGATTGTTATCAGAAAGCCGAGCATATAAATTTTGAATAATCATTTCTCTAGAGAGCTCATGATTGGGGCATGAATATAGCATTGACTTAAGGCTCCCCCAATCTTGAGCGATGCTTTCTCCTTCGCGAGGCCAAAACTTATATATATAATTGCGATCACGATGAACAAGATGCATAGGATAAAACTTCTGATGAAATTCCAATTTCAATCGTTTGTAGTTCCATGACCTCGTATTATCACATAGCCTATACCATGTCAATGCATCTTCCTTCAAAGATAAAGGGAAGACCTTCTTCTTAATAACATCTCCGGGTACACCTGCAAGCTGAAATAATCCACAAACTTCATCCACATATTAGGTGCTCATCAGGATGCGTTGTTCCATCTCCCGCAAAAGGATTAGCTAGCAGTTTTTCTATCATACCCGAAGGAATTTCAAAGGGAACATTTTCATTTTCAGTAGGTTCAGTAGGTTGAGGAGCAACTCTTTGCTCTACTGGTCGGGGTGAAGATACCCCTAACAAGCCCCTCAGAGGATTACTTTCCATGGTAACAAGTGACAGTAAATTTCAGCACACTATATAAATTTTTCCTTACCAAATTCCACCTACCAAAGGCGCTTCACTCCCTGGCAACGACGCCAGAAAAGAGTCTTGATGACCCACAAGTATAGGGGATCTATCGTAGTCCTTTCGATAAGTAAGAGTGTCGAACCCAACGAGGAGCAGAAGGAAATGATAAGCGGTTTCCAGCAACGTATTCTCTGCAAGTACTGAAATAAGTGGTAACAGATAGTTTTGTGATAGGATAATTTGTAACGAGCAACAAGTAACAAAAGTAAATAAAGTGCAGCAAGGTGGCCCAATCCTTTTTGTAGCAAAGGACAAGCCTGGACAAACTCTTATATAGAGAAAAGCGCTCCCGAGGACACATGGGAATATCGTCAAGCTAGTTTTCATCACGTTCATATGATTCACGTTCGGTACTTTGATAATTTGGTATGTGTGTGGGCCGGTGCTTGGGTACTGTCCTTACATGGACAAGCATCCCACTTATGATTAACCTCTATTGCAAGAATCCGCAAGTACAACAAAAGTATTAGGGTAAACCTAACCATAGCATGAAACATATGGATCCAAATCAGCCCCTTACGAAGCAACGCTTAAACTAGGGTTTAAGCTTCTGTCACTCTAGCAACCCATCATCTACTTATTACTTCCCAATGCATTCCTCTAGGCCCAAATAATGGTGAAGTGTTATGTAGTTGACATTCACATAACACCACTAGAGGCTAGACAACATACATCTCATCAAGATATCGAACGAATACCAAATTCACATGACTACTAATAGCAAGACTTCTCCCATGTCCTCAGGAACAAACGTAACTACTCACAAAGCATATTCCTGTTCATAATCAGAGGGGTATTAATATGCATATAGGATCTGAACATATGATCTTCCACCAAATAAACCAACTAGCATCAACTACAAGGAGTAATTAACACTACTAGCAACCTACTAGTACCAATCCCGGACTTGGAGACAAGAATTGGATACAAGAGATGAACTAGGGTTTTGAGAGGAGATGGTGCTGATGAAGATGTTGATGGAGATTGCCCTCTCCCGATGAGAGGAGCGTTGGTGATTACGATGGTGATGATTTCCCCCTCCCGGAGGGATCCCCGGCAGAACAGCTCTGTCGGAGCCCTAGATTGGATCCGCCAAGGTACCGCCTCGTGGCGGCGGAGTTTCGTTCGGGAAGATGGCTTATGATTTTTTCCTCATTGAAAGACACCATATAGCAGAAGATGGCCATTGGAGGGCCACCAGGGGGCCCATGAGGTAGGGGGCGTGCCCAGGGGGGTAGGGCGCGCCCCCACCCTCGTGGGCAGGGTGTGGCCCCCCTGGTGAACTTCTTGTGCTCGGTATTTTTTATATATTCTGAAAATGTCTTTCGTGAAGTTTCAGGACTTTTGGAGCTGTGCAGAATAGGTCTCTAATATTTGCTCCTTTTCCATCCCAGAATCCCAACTGCCGACATTCTCCCTCTTTATGTAAACCTTGTAAAATAAGAGAGAATAGGCATAAGTATTGTGACATAGTGTGTAATAACAGCCCATAATGCAATAAATATCGAGATAAAAGCATGATGCAAAATGGACGTATCAAGGGTCGGCCCTCCCCTCGTCCAATCCTTTATATACGGAGGAGGGGGAACCCCATAGACACACAAGTTGATCATTGATCTCTTAGCCGTGTGCGGTGCCCCCCTCCACCATAATCCACCTCGGTCATATCGTAGCGGTGCTTAGGTGAAGCCCTGTTCCAGTAGCATAATCATCACCGTCATCACGCCATCGTGCTGACGAAGCTCTCCCTCGACACTCTGCTGGATCATGAGTTCGTGGGACATCACCGAGCCAAACGTGTGCAAATCGCGGAGGTGTCGTACCTTCGGTGCTAGGATCAGTCGATCGTGAAGACGTACGACTACATTAACCGTGTTGTCATAACGCTTCCGCTTATGGTCTACGAGGGTACGTGGACAACACTCTTCCCTCTTGTTGCTATGCATCACAATGATCTTGTGTGTACGTAGGAAATTTTTTAAATTACTGCGTTCCCCAATAGTGGCATCCGAGCCAGGTTTCTGCGTAGATGTTATATGCACGAGTAGAACACAAAAGAGTTGTGGGCGTGGGTATATACATCTTGCTTGCCGTCACTAGTTGATTCTTGATTCAGCGGTATTGTTGGATGAAGCGGCCCAGACCGACATTACGCGTACGGTTACGCGAGACTGGTTCTACCGACGTGCTTTGCACACAGGTGGCTGGTGGGTGTCAGTTTCTCCAACTTTAGTTGAATCGGATACAATGAATAGGGTTCTTTCTGAACATCAAAAAGCAATCACTATATCGCATTGTGGTTTTTGATGCGTAGGTAAGAATGGTTCTTGCTCAGCCCGTAGCAGCCACGTAAAACTTGCAACAACAAAGTAGAGGGCGTCTAACTTGTTTTTGTAGGGCTTGTTGTGATGTGATATGGTCAAGACGTGATTATATAAATTGTTGTATGAGATGATCATGCTTTGTAACATAGTTATCGGCAACTGGCAGGAGCCATATAGTTGTCGCTTTATTGTATGAAATGCAATCGCCATGTAATAGCTTTACTTTATCACTAAGTGGTAGCGATACTCGTGGAAGCAATAGTTGGCGAGACAACAACGATGATACGATGGAGATCAAGGTGTGATAGGCTCTGCGTTCACATGCAACGGGTGCAAGCCAGTTTTGCACATGCAGAATACTCAAGTTAAACTTGACGAGCCTAGCATATGCAGATATGGCCTCGGAACACTAGAGACCGAAAGGTCGAGCGTGAATCATATAGTAGATATGATCAACATAGTGATGTTCACCATTGAAAACTACTCCATCTCACATGATGATCGGACATGGTTTAGTTGATTTGGATCACGTAATCATTTAGATGACTAGAGGGATGTCTATCTAAGTGGCAGTTCTTAAGTAATATGATTAATTGAACTTTAATTTATCGTGAACTTAGTCCTGATAGTATTTGCATAACTATGTTATAGATCAATAGCTCGCAATGTAGCTCCCCGTTTATTTTTGATATGTTCCTAGAGAAAAATAAGTTGAAAGATGTTAGTAGCAATGATGCGGACTAGGTCCGTGATCTGAGGTTTATCCTCATTGTTGCACAGAAGAATTATGTCCTTGATGCACCGATAGGTGACGGGCCTATTGCAGGAGCAGATGCAGACGTTATGAACATTTGGCAAAGCTCAGTATGATGACTACTTCATAGTTTAGTGCACCATGCTTTACGGCTTAGAACTGGGACTTCAAAAATGTTTTGAAATGTCACGGAGCATATGAGATTTTCTAAGAGCTGAAATTGGTATTTCAGACTCATGCCCATGTCAAGAGGTATGAGACCTCTGATGAGTACTTTGCCTACAAGATGGAGGAGAATAGCTCAACCAGTGAGCATGTGCTCAGAATGTCTGAGTACTACAATCGCTTGAATCAACTGGGAGTTAATCTTCCAGATAAGTTAGTAATTGATAGAGTTCTCTAGTCACTATCACCAAGTTACTGGAACTTCATGATGAACTATAATATGCAAGGGATGACGAAAACGATACCCCGAACTCTTCGCAATGCTGAAATCGGCGAAGATAGAAATCAAGAAAAGCATCAAGTGTTGATGGTTGACAAGACCACTAGTTTCAAGTAAAAGGGCAAAGGAAAGAAAGGGAACTTCAAGAAGAATGGCAAGCAAAGTTGCCACTCCCATGAAGAACCCAAAGCTAGACCCAAGCCTGAAACCGAGTGCTTCTATTGCAAAGGAAATGGTCACTGGAAGTGGAACTTCCCTAGATACTTGGCAGATAAGAAGGATGGCATAGTGAACAAAGATATATACATGCTATTGACGTGTATTTTACTAGTGTTTATAGCAAACCCCTTGGTATTTTATACTAGTTCAGTTTCTAAGAATAGTAACTTGAAACGGGAGTTGCAAAATAAACATAGACTAGTTAAGGCCGAGGTGATGATGTGTGTTGGAAGTGATTCCAAGGTTCATAAGATCACCATTGCACACTCCCTTTACCTTCGGGATTAGTGTTGAACCTAAAATAAATGTTATTTGGTGTTTGCGTTGAGCATGAATATAATCGGATCATGTTTATTGCAATACGGTTATTCATTTAAGTCAAAGAATAATTGTTGTTCTATTTAAATGAATAAAACCTTCTATGGTCATACACTCAATATAAATGGTTTATTGAATCTCGATCGTAGTGATACACATATTCATAATATTGAAGACAAAAGATTCAAAGTTAATAATTATAATGCAACTTATTTGTGGCACTGTCGTTTAGGTCACATTGGTGTAAAGCGCATGAAGAAACTCCATGTTGATGGGCTTTTGGAATCACTTGATTACGAATCACTTGATGCTTGCGAACCATGCCTCATGGGCAAGATGACTAAGACTCCGTTCTCCAGAACAATGGAGCGAGCAACTGACTTATTGGAAATAATACGTACTGATGTATGCGGTCCGATGAGTGTTGAGGCTCGCGGCGGGTATCGTTATTTTCTGACCTTCACAGATGATTTATCTACTTAATGAAACATAAGTCTGAAACATATGAAAACTTCAAAGAACTTTAGAGTGAAGTGGAAAATGTCGGCGTTGTGGGAATGAGAGTCCCCAGACGTGCCTGCCTGCAGCCCATGGCGTGGCTTTGCGAGTGGGCCCGTACAGCCTATCTTCACCAGCCAGGACTCAAGACCCTCGCAAGGGGCCAAGCCTCGCGAGGTGGATGACACAAGAACTCCTCGGGAGCGGCTTCACTAGGCTGGCTCGCGAGGGGTGGAGAGACCAAGGCAAGGCAGACCTCGCGAGGTTCCAATGACGTGAGCCATGACGATCGAGACTAGGCGGGCGCCAGCACGCACAATGTCCTTGTTTCCTCTTTGGTGCTAAGGAGGCAAGCGTGGGCGAGGAGTTCCGAGGCATCAGGCAAAGGTTTCCATATCGGTGCAACGAGACCAAGACTAGTAGAACGGCAAGACGGAGGTCACCGTGGAGCCCAAGACGGCGTCACCACCAGAGCCTTTGGCGGGCAAAGACTACTTTTGTCAGGATAAGCTGTACTAGTTGTCCCCTTTCAAATTGGCTGTTGTGGCATCCCTTCCCGCTCGATAATTGGGAAGAGAACCAGGGCCTCTATAAATAGGACTAGCCACCACCATAGCTAGGGAGACGACACAGGGGATCGATCCATCCACACACTCACAAGTTCGCCAAGAACACCTCTCCTCAGGAGGCTGTTCTTCCCCTTGTACTGTTCATCCTCAGCCCAAGAGGCAATCCACCACCACACTGGAGTAGGGTATTACACCACAATGGTGGCCCAAGCCAGTATAAATATTGTGTCTTGTGTGTTGTGAGTTCGTGTGCTTAGCCTAGAGATCGCAAAGTGTTTGAGGGCGCGATCAGTGTGGGAGAGATCTTAGCGTGCACCCCAGTGTTTGAACCTCAAGGGTTTTGCCGGAACCCTAAATATGACATTTGGCGTGCCAGGTAGGGGTGCGCCGGAGCCTCTCTCCCGCCAGTCGATTCACCGACGCTCCGCGGCTCCGATGTACGTCGACTTGAGAACCAACGCCGACCGATGGGTAGCCAGGCCAGCCCGGACGGCGCCGCCTGCCAGGAAGACCTCAACCCCGCGCTCCCGGCGGCACGAGCGCCACCTAACGCTACGGGGCGCGGGCGGCGTGGCCAGGCACCGTCCACCCTTACTCCACGACAGACGTGAGCTGCTACAAGGGCCGCAAGCCACGCCGCGGCGATGGCGCCACACACCCGAGGGAGCAGGCAAACATGAGGGCTGCACTCACGGTGGCATGGGAGCTGCTGCGGTGCTGGCTGATGGAGAGTGGCTGGGACGCGCTGCTTCAACGCATCGCCGAGCTACTGGACGCAGCGGCCACGGGAGCACTGCCCTTCTCCTACCAGCTCACACCCTAGGCGGTGGCCGGATCCCACGGCGGGCCTCACCACGCCCGCGTGCCCCCAGGCGTCGACATCAACAAGATCCACGGTGGAGGGCGCCCCATCGCACCCGCACCACCCCAGATGGATGCGGGCACGAGCGTCGCCACACACGGCCCCGGCGGGGCGCTACCCCACCATCTTCAGGATGGCGTGATGGGTCGGGCGACATGGAGCGTGGGGCACTTCGGCGAGGTCTTTGGGGCAGCGGCCTCCGAGGCCTACGTGCCCCGCATGATGAACCAGGAGTACATGCCGGAAGATGACCCCGGCTCGTTCCTTGAGCCAGGCTGGGAAGAGGAGGAGTTAGGACCTGACGCCTTCCAAGAGCCGCCCGAGAGCCCCACCAAGCGCGCCGTCGACAACAGCTATAAGGTACCACTAATATCCCAAGGGCAAGCTTAGGCTAACCATGAATCGCAAGTGAATCAGGTCACAGCGCCAGGAGACGGTTCCGGCATGGCGGTTGCTACCTCTTGAGCACCGCGTTGGTTTTCCCTTGAAGAGGAAAGGGTGATGCAGCAAAGTAGCGTAAGTATTTCTCTCAGTTTTTGAGAACCAAGGTATCAATCCAGTAGGAGGCCACGCACGAGTCCCTCGCACCTACACAAACAAATAAATCCTCGCAACCAACGCGATAAGGGGTTGTCAATCGCTACAGGTCACTTACAAGAGTGAGATCTGGTAGATATGATAAGATAATTTTTTTGGTATTTTTTATGATAAAGATGCAAAGTAAAATAAAAGGCAATAAAAATAACTAAGTGTTGGAAGATTAATATGATGGAAAATAGACCCGGGGGCCATAGGTTTCACTAGTGGCTTCTCTCAAGAGTATAAGTATTTACGGTGAGTGAACAAATTACTGTTGAGCAATTCAAAGAATTGAGCATAGTTATGAGAATATCTAGGTATGATCATGTATATAGGCATCACGTCCGAGACAAGTAGACCGACTCCTGCCTGCATCTACTACTATTACTCCACACATCGACCGCTATCCAGCATGCATCTAGAGTATTAAGTTCAAGAGAACAGAGTAACGCTTTAAGCAAGATGACATTATGTAGAGGGATAAACTCATGCAATATGATATAAACCCCATCTTGTTATCCTCGATGGTAACAATACAATACGTGCCTTGCTGCCCCTACTGTCACTGGGAAAGGACACCGCAAGATTGAACCCAAAGCTAAGCACTTCTCCCATTGCAAGAAAGATCAATCTAGTAGGCCAAACCAAACTGATAATTCGAAGAGACTTGCAAAGATAATCAATCATACATAAAAGAATTCAGAGAAGATTCAAATATTGTTCATAGATAAACTTGATCATAAACCCACAATTCATCGGTCTCAACAAACACACCACAAAAGAAGATTACATCGTATAGATCTACATGAGAGAGGGGGAGAACATTGTATTGAGATCCAAAAAGAGAGAAGAAGCTATATAGCTAATAACTATGGACCCAAGGTCTGAAGTAAACTACTCACACTTCATCGGAGGGGCTATGGTGTTGATGTAGAAGCCCTCCATGATCAATGCCCCCTCCGGCGGAGCTCCGAAAAAGGCCCAAAGATGGGATCTCATGGATACAAAAAGTTGCGACGGTGGAATTAGGGTTTTGGCTCCTTATCTGGTAGTTTGGGGGTACCTAGGTATATATAGGAGGAAGGAGTACGTTGGTGGAGCAACAGGGGGCCCACGAGGGTGGAGGGCGTGCCCAGGGGGTAGGCGCGCCCCCTACCTCGTGGCCTCCTGGTTGATGTCTTGACGTAGGGTCCAGGTCCTCTGGACCACGTTAGTTCCGAATATCACGTTCCCGAAGGTTTCATTCCGTTTGGACTCCGTTTGATATTCTTTTTCTGTGAAACTCTGCAATAGGCAAAAAACAACCATTCTGGGCTGGGCCTCCGGTTAATAGGTTAGTCCCAAAAATAATATAAAAGTGGATAATAAAGCCCAATAATGTCCAAAACAGAATATAATACAGCATGGAACAATAAAAAAATAGATACGTTGGAGATGTATCAAGCATCCCGAAGCTTAATTCATGCTCGTCCTCGAGTGGGTAAATGATAAAAACATAATTTTTGATGTGGAATGCTACTTGGCATAATTTCAATGAAATTCTTCTTAATTGTGGTATGAATATTCAGATCCGAAAGATTCAAGATAAAAGTTCAATATTCACATAAAAATAATAATACTTCAAGCATACTAACTAAGCAATTATGTCCTGTCAAAATAACATGGACAAAGAAAGTTCATCCCTACAAAATCATATAGTTTAGTCATGCTCCATTTTCGTCACACAAGAATGCTCTCATCATGCACAACCCCGATGACAAGCCAAGCAGTTGTTTCATACTTTAGTAATCTCAAACTTTTTCAATCCTCACGCAATACATGAGCGTGAGACATGGATATAGCACTATGGGTGGAATAGAATATAATGATGGGGGTTATGTGGAGAAGACAAAAAAGGGAGAAAGTCTCACATCAACGAGGCTAATCAATGAGCTATGGAGATGCCCATCAATTGATGTTAATGCAAGGAGTAGGGATTTCCATGCAACGGATGCACTAGAGCTATAAATATATGAAAGCTCAACAAAAGAAACTAAGTGGGTGTGCATCCAACTTGCTTGCTCACGAAGACCTAGGGCATTTGAGGAAGCCCATTGTTGGAATATACAAGCCAAGTTCTATAATGAAAAATTCCCACTAGTATATGAAAGTGACAAAACAAAAGACTCTCTATCATGAAGATTATGGTGCTACTTTGAAGCACAAGTGTGGTAAAAAGGATAGTAACATTGTCCCTTCTCTCTTTTTCTCTCATTTTTTGGGCCTTCTCCTTTTTTATGGCCTTTCTCTCTTTTTTCCTCACTTGGGACAATGTTCTAGAAAATGATGATCATCACACTTCTATTTATTTACAACTTAATGATTACATCTCGATACTAGAATAAAGTATGACTCTATATGAATGCCTCCGGCGGTGTACCGGGATATGCAATGAACCAAGAGTGACATGTATGAAAGGATTATGAATGGTGGCTTCGCCACAAATACTATGTTAACTACATTATCATGCAAAGCAATATGACAATGATGAACGTGTCATGATAAATGGAATGGTGGAAAGTTGCACGGCAATATATCTCGGAATGGCTATGGGAATGCCATAATAGGTAGGTATGGTGGCTGTTTTGAGGAAGATATAAGGAGGTTTATGTGTGAAAGAGCGTATCATATCACGGGGTTTGGATGCACCGGCGAAGTTTGCACCAACTCTCAATGTGAGAAAGGGCAATGCACGGTACCGAAGAGGCTAGCAATGATGGAAAGGTGAGAGTGCGTATAATCCATGGACTCAACATTAGTCATAAAGAACTCACATACTTATTGCAAAAATCTACAAGTCATCAAAAACAAAGCACTACGCGCATGCTCCTAGGGGGGTAGATTGGTAGGAAAACACCATCGCTCGTCCCCGACCGCCACTCGTAAGGAGGACAATCAAAGAACACCTCATGTTTCAAATTTGTTACATAATGTTTACCATACGTGCATGCTACGGGACTTGCAAACTTCAACACAAGTATTTTTCAAATTCACAACTACTCAACTAGCACAACTTTGATATCACTACCTCCATGTCTCAAAACAATCATCAAGCATCAAACTTCTCTTAGTATTCAACACACTCATAAGAAAGTTTTTACTAGTCTTGAATACCTAGTGTATTGGGATTATTTATGTAAATTACCATGCTATTTAAGACGCTAAAAATAATCTAAGTGAAGCATGAGAGAATAATAGTTTATATAAAACAAAACCACCACCATGCTCTAAAAGATATAAGTGAAGTACTAGAGCAAAAACTATATACCTCAAAAGATATAAGTGAAGCACATAGAGTATTCTAATAATTTCTGAATCATGTGTGGCTCTCTGAAAAGGTGTGTACAGCAAGGATGATTGTGGTAAACTAAAAAGCAAAGACTCAAATCATACAAGACGCTCCAAGAAAAACACATATCATGTGGTGAATAAAAATATAGCTCCAAGTAAAGTTACCGATGGAAGTAGACGAAAGAGGGGATGCCTTTCAGGGCATCCCCAAGATTTGGCTTTTAGGTGTCCTTAGATTATATTGTGGTGCCATGGGCATCCCCAAGCTTAGGCTCTTGCCACTCCTTGTTCCATAATCCATCAAATCTTTCACCTAAAACTTGAAAACTTCACAACACAAAACTTAACAGAAAATCTCGTGAGCTCCCTTAGCAAAAGAAAACAAAACACCACTTCAAGGTACGGTAATGAACTCATTCTTTATTTATATTGGTGTTAAACCTACTGTATTCCAACTTCTCTATGGTTTATAAACTATTTTACTAGCCATAGATTCATCAAAATAAGCAAACAACACACGAAAAACAGAATATGTCAAAAACAGAACAGTCTGTAGTAATATGTAACTAACGCAAGATCTGGAACCCCACAAATTCTAAAATAAATTTCTGGACGTGACGAATTAATCTGTTAATCATATTCAAAAAGAATTAACTAAATATAACTTTTCAAAAAAATGGCAGCAATTCTCGTGAGCGCTAAAGTTTCTGTTTTTTACAGCAAGATTAAAAAGACTTTTCCCAAGTCTTCCCAACGGTTCTGCTTGGCACAAACACTAATTAAACACAAAAAACACAACCAAAACTGAGGCTAGATAAATTATTTATTACTAAACAGTAGCAAAAATCAAGGAATAAAATTAAAATTGGGTTGCCTCCCAACAAGCGCTAACGTTTAACGCCCCTAGCTAGGCATAAAAAGCAAGGATAGATCTAGGTATTGCCATCTTTGGTAGGCAATCCATAAGTGGCTCTCATAATAGATTCATAACGTAATTTAATTTTCTTTCTAGGGAAGTGTTCCATTCCTTTCCTTAACGGAAATTGGAATCTAATATTCCCTTCCTTCATATCAATAATTGCACCAATCGTTCTAAGGAAAGGTCTACCAAGAATAATAGGACATGAAGGATTGCAATCTATGTTAAGAACAATAAAATCTATGGGCACATAATTCCTATTTGAAACAATAAGAACATCATTAATTCTTCCCATAGGTTTCTTAATAGTGGAATCCGCAAGGTGCAAGTTTAAAGAGCAATCATCAAAATCACGGAAACCTGGCAAATCACACAAAGTCTTTGGAATAGTCGAAATACTAGCACCCAAATCACACAAAGCATAACATTCATGATATTTAATTTTAATTTTAATAGTAGGTTCCCACTCATCATAAAGTTTTCTAGGGATAGAAACTTCTAACTCAAGTTTTTCTTCATAAGATTGCATCAAAGCATCAACGATATGTTTAGTAAAAGCTTTATTTTGACTATAAGTATGAGGAGAATTTATCACGGATTGCAACAAGGAAATACAATCTATCAAAGAGAAATTATCATAATTAAATTCCTTGAAATCCAAAATAGTGGGTTCATTAATATCTAAAGTTTTGATCTCTTCAATCCCACTTTTGATAATTTTTGTATTAAGATCTAAAAACTCCGAATTTTTGGAATGCCTTCTAGGTAAAGGTGGATCATATTCAGTCCCATCATTATCAAGATTCATATTGCAAAACAAAGATTTAATAGGGGACACATCAATAACTTTTAGATCTTCATCTTTATTATCATGGAAACTAGAAAAACATGCTTTTATAAAGCAATCTTTCTTAGCACGCATCCTAGCAGTTCTTTCTTTGCACTCATCAATGGAAATTCTCATGGCTTTGAGAGACTCGTTGATGTCATGCTTAGGTGGAATAGATATAAGTTTCAAAGAATCAACATCAAGAGAAATTCTATCAACGTTCCTAGCCAACTCATCAATCTCAAGCAATTTTTCTTCAATCAAAGCATTGAAATTCTTTAATATTAGATTCAAAATCAGAGGGCATCTTATTATAATTTCCATAAGAATTGTTGTAGGAATTACCATAATTAATAGAGGAATTACTAGGATACGGCCTAGGATTAAAGTTTCCTCTATACGCATTGTTACCAAAATTATTCCTACCAACAAAATTCACATCCATAGATTCATTATTATTCTCAATCAAAGTAGACAAAGTGATATCATTAGGATCAGAAGAAACACTTTTATTAGAAAATAATTTCATAAGTTCATCCATCTTTCCGCTCAAAACATTAATTTATTCTATCGCGTGCACTTTCTTATTAGTAGATCTTTCAGTGTGACATTGAGAATAATTAACCATAATATTATCTAGGAGTTTGGTAGCTTCTCCTAAAGTGATTTCCATAAAAGTGCCTCCCGCGGCAAAATCTAAAAGATTTCTAGAAGCAAAATTCAATCCGGCATAAAATTTTTGTATAATCATCCACAAATGCAAGCCACGTGTAGGGCAATTATGTATCATTAATTTCATCCTATCCCAAGCTTGTGCAACATGTTCATGATCAAGTTGCTTAAAATTCATAATATCGTTTCTAAGAGAGATGATCTTAGCAGGAGGAAAATACTTAGAGATAAAAGCATCTTTGCACTTATGCCAAGAATCAATGCTATTTTTAGGCAAAGACGAAAACCAAGCTTTATCATGATCTCTAAGCAAAAAAGGAAATAGCTTCAATTTAACAATACCATTATCCATATCTTTCTTCTTTTGCATGTCACACAAATCAACGAAGATATTTAGATGGGTAGGGGCATCTTCACTAGGAAGGTCGGCGAATTGATCTTTCATGACAAGATTCAACAAAGCAGCATTGATTTCACAAGATTCAGTATCGGTAAGAGGAGCAATCGGAGTGCTAAGGAAATCATTGTTGTTGGTATTGGTGAAGTCACACAATTTAGTATTATCTTGAGCCATCGTGACAAGAAAGCAATCCAACACACGAGTAAACAAGAGACGGGCAAAAAGAGGCAAAAAGAGAAAGAGAGGGAGGACGGAGAGAGAGAGAGAGAGGGCGAATAAAACGGCAAGGGTGGAGTGGGGGAGAGGAAAACGAGAGGCAAATGGCAAATAATGTAATGCGGGAGATACGGGTTTGTGATGGGTACTTGGTATGTTGACTTTTGCGTAGATCTCCCCGGCAACGGTGCCAGAAATCCTTCTTGCTACCTCTTGAGAACTGCGTTGGTTTACCCTTGAAGAGGAAAGGGTGATGCAGCAAAGTAGCGTAAGTATTTCCCTCAGTTTTTGAGAACCAAGGTATTAATCCAGTAGGAGGCCACGCACGAGTCCCTCAAACCTACACAGACAAATAAATCCTCGCAACCAATACGATAAGGGGTTGTCAATCCCTACACGGTCGCTTACGAGAGTGAGATCTGATAGATATGATGAGATATTATTTTTGTTATTTTTTATGATAAAGATGCAAAGTAAAATAAAAGGCAATAAAAATAACTAAGTGTTGGAAGATTAATATGATGGAAAATAGACCCGGGGGCCATAGGTTTCATAGTCGCTTCTCTCAAGAGCATAAGTATTTACGGTGGGTGAACAAATTACTATTGAGAAATTGACAGAATTGAGCATAGCTATGAGAATATCTAGGTATAATCATGTATATAGGCATCACGTCCGAGACAAGTAGACAGACTCCTACCCGCATCTACTACTATTACTCCACACATCGACCGCTATCCAGCGTGCATCTAGAGTATTAAGTTCAAGAGAACAGAGTAACGCTTTAAGCAAGATAAATTATGTAGAGGGATAAACTCATGCAATATGATATAAACCCCATCTTGTTATCCTTGATGGCAACAATACAATACGTGCCTTGCTGCCCCTACTGTCACTGGGAAAGGACACCACAAGATTGAACCCAAAGCTAAGCACTTCTCCCATTGGAAGAAAGATCAATCTAGTAGGCCAAACCAAACTGATAATTCGAAGGGACTTGCAAAGATAACCAATCATACATAAAAGAATTCAGAGAAGATTCAAATATTGTTCATAGATAAACTTGATCATAAACCCACAATTCATCGGTCTCAACAAACACACTGCAAAAGAAGATTACATCGAATAGATCTTCACGAGAGAGGGGGAGAATATTGTATTGAGATCCAAAAAGAGAGAAGAAGCCATCTAGCTAATAACTATGGACCCAAAGGTCTGAAGTAAACTACGCACACTTCATCGGAGGAGCTATGGTGTTGATGTAGAAGCCCTCCGTGATCGATAACCCTCCGGTGGAGCTCCGGAAAAGGCCCCAAGATGGGATCTCGTGGATACAGAAAGTTACGGCCGTGGAATTAGGGTTTTGGCCCCGTATCTGGTAGTTTGGGGGTACGTAGGTATATATAGGAGGAAAGAGTATGTTGGTGGAGCAACATAGGGCCCACGAGGGTGGAGGGCGCGCCCAGGGGGGTAGGAGCGCCCCCTACCTCGTGGCCTTCTGGTTGATGTCTTGACGTAGGGTCCAAGTCCTCTGGATCACGTTCGTTCCGAAAATCACATTCCCGAAGGTTTCATTCCGTTTGGACTCCGTTTGATATTCTTTTTCCGCGGAACTCTGAAATAGTTAAAAACAGCAATTCTGGGCTGGGCCTACGGTTAATAGGTTAGTCCCAAAAATAATATAAAAGTGTATAATAAAGCCCAATAATGTCCAAAACAGAATATAATATAGCATGGAACAATCAAAAATTATAGATACGTTGGAGACGTATCAGCGGTATCTGTCTCACCAGGAGAGGCTCACTTGGGGCTGCGTGGGAGGGGCCAGGAGCAAGGCCCCTCCCCATGTCGCACAGAGCAAGGCATCGCCCGGAGGTAGGCCCTCTGCCGGGGGGGTGCCGGTGAGCCTTCCCCCAGTAGAGGACCCGAGGGTGCCGCTGGCGTCCCCTCTGCCTCGTTGGTGCCGTCCTGGTCTCCGGTTGTCCCAATGGTGGTAGAGGGTGGTGCAAGGCGGGGCCCTCGTCTGGCGATATGAAGTAAGGCTCACGCCTATGAAGGTCTCCGCTCGTGACACTCTCACGTAATAATGAGTGGGGCTGTAGACGCCCTGGAGCCTCAGGAGTGCCGCCCTCAGGCCTCGGGGGCTCCCTCCCACATCCTAGTGGCAGCACTTAGCTCCGCGCTGGTGAGAAGACTTGAAGACAAGAAGACTAGACTAGACGCCGGACGCAGCCATTTGCTTTTAGCCTCTCTTCTATAGCCCTGCTTTCTGGCTTCGGATTTAAGTTGGAGTTGAGTTTTCATTATATGCTCGTGGGGGGTGCCTTTTCTCGTTCATGCTATTTCTCGCAATCTGGTTCTTGCCCTGTTTCGGAGCTCACGCTTATTGCCTCCCCCTCGCGAGCCCCTCGCGGGTGGGGCAGGGCATAACGCACATGCACCAAACGCGGGTCAAGCCACAGCTGGCGCATGCCTCTCGCAAGGCCCTCTCAGGTGGATCGGAAGGCTCCTTAGAAGCTCCTTAGGAACTCGCAACCTCGGGAGTCAGTTCGGAACCTGACCAGGTTAAAGTAAATTACAACAGCAAATTTGCCCCAGTATACGTGAGTTCATGAAGACACATATTCAACTTGACCTAAAAAGATAGAGGCAGTGGTATATTTACATGAGGGGCTTCCCCTTCAAAAAATTCTCTTACAACCTCTAGGGCCGCGCCCGAGCTTCTACGTGCAGGACAAACAGCTAGGAAGCACGGGATCAGTCGGACATGTCGCTCGCCGCGTCCCCTAGATCACCCTCGGACGCGTCGCTAGCACCGCTGCCACCATCACCTCCACCAGCGCCGCCATCACCATCGTCAACCACGTCGCCTTCGTCCGCCGCAACCACCACCCCATCGTCATCGAAAGTGAAGGCCCTGACCAGTGCGTCCACATTGTCTTCCACCTATCGCGCCAAGTCACCCCAGATGGCCTCGGGTACGGGAGCGATGGCGGCGTCAAAATCGAAGTTGGGATCGGTGTTTTGGAGATGGATGAAGATGTGGGAGAGCGCACTCCCAAGAAGGCCGCGACTCCTCTCTTCAACAAGTTGGCGAGCTCTCTCTAAACGATTCTCCAGGCGCGTCACCACGTCGGTAAAGAAGCGGAGGCGGCTGTCATAGTCGTTCGCATGGGGATGAGGAGCATTCGCATCAAAGATGTGGCACAGGGCGATGTTGGCCCTGTTCCTGAGGTCCTGGAGCATGGGGGCCTGCACACGCTCCAACGTCCGCCGCTGAAGCACTTCCTCCCTATTCTGCCGAGCGACAGACTCGGTGTCAGCGACCCGCTGCTGAAGAAGGAGCAGCTCGGCGCAGGCGGAGGCCAGTTTGGCCTGCGCCAAGGCCAGGGCGGCTGCGGCGGCCTCCTTGCACCGCTCCACCTCGATCAACCTGGACTTGAGGGCAGCAGTCCTACCAGCAGCCTCAGCGTCTACGAGCTTCAACTTCAGGTCGAGCCTATCCTCAAGATCCGCGTGAGCCTCGGCCACCCAGCGATCGACCTCCTCCTGGGCCCTGGCCTCGCGCGCGCTAACGGCATCCTCCGCTTGGGCAACTTGACGCTCCCTCATCTCCAGATGTTCGAGCTCAAGGCTGCGCTCCATGGCTTCCAGCGCCAACGCTTCCTCGCGCTTCTGAATCTCTTCCTCTTCGACGGGCATCCCCCTCATCGACGCCAGGACGGCTCTGCACGCCTCCACTTGCTGTTCCAAGTAGGCGTTCCAGGCTTGGAGCTCCTACGAGCGTTCCTCTATGATCTCATGGCGGCGGTCAGCTTCCCGAGCTTCTTCCAAGGCTCGGGAGCAGGCCTCGCGCGAGGACGCGAGGGATGCCTTGGCCTTTGCATTGTCAAGCTCGCGCTGGTGGCGCCCGAGGTTGATGGCCACCTTCAGCTTACGCTGCTCCTCCACCAGCCGAAGGCCCTTGGCCACGAGGCGCGCGTCCACATCCACAAGCTATTCACCAAGCCGGTTCATCGCGCCCATCGCCTCCTTGAAGAGCTCATGGCGGACGACGCTCCCTTCTTGCCGACTTGAGCATGCTGCTGACTTCGTCCTCCTCCGCGGGGACCGCAGATGGGGCCTGAAGCGGCTCGCCCCCTTTCAGCAGGGGGCTTGGGGCTGGCGCCCGCCCGGCTGCCGGCCAAGCCTCGCGAGGGGCCCGGGTGATTGGAGACTCGCCGCTTGAAGAAGACCCCAGGATCGAAGCCAACCAGTCGTCGTCCACGACCAGGGGAGGAACCCTGGGCATGCTTGTTGTACTCCAAGAAAGGCCGCGAAGACGGCGAAGGCGCGAGCTCAAGACGCCTTGTCGACGGGCTGGCTTCCCCGGTTGAGTCCATGCCGTGGGCAGCGCGCGGGCTTGCAGCGCTCAAGTCTAGCGGGCGAAACGAGGCGAGAGGAAGTTGCTTCTCAGGAGATTCCGCGGCCTTGGCTGAAAGGATCCTGAAGATACATCGTCAGGAAGGGAAGCAACACGCGGAGAATCACCAAGATAAGATACTTACTCGTCAACGGCGATGTACTTTCCCCGTTTTAACGGCCCGAAGGTGCCGCTGCCACGGCTTGGGGACTCTTTCCTCTTGCGGAGCTCTGCAAGGTCCACACAAAGCCGACCGAAGCGCTGGACATGGCGGCCAACACGAGGCACAACCGGAGAAGCGCTCGAAGGGGGAGCCTCAGGAGAGCCAAGCTGAGGGGAGCTATCGGGCTCTGCCTCACAGCGACCTGCCGAGGCCTCAGGAGCCCCGGCCTCGGGGGACGTGGGCTGCATCGCCACCTCAACTTCCGCCCCATGGCAAGGATCGCGAGTTCCCGAGGACGACGCCTTGGGAGCCCTGGGCGGCGCTAGCACCTCGGCACCTGCTCCATCAGCCTCCAGCAGTGCTCGCCCCCCTTGCATCCACCCTTGGGGCGAGCTCGGCGCTTGCAGCAAGGAGGGGAACCACGTTGACGGGGTTCTCACAGGCCCCCACCAGACCAACTGGACGCAGCCCCCACTCATCGAAGGAGGGCATATGCTCCGCAAATGTCCCCTTGTTCAAAAAGCGGTACAAAAGGCAACTCTTCCTTGGCACGTTTTCTGGCAACGGGACACCCGTCAAGACCTCGAGCACTGTGCGCCACACCTCAAGCGGGAGCCCGGACTCCTGAAGTCTCATGCGGTCCTTACTGTTGAGCAAGGCCCACATCGGTCGAGAGTGGCGCTGAAGCGGAGTGATTCAGTGCCGGACAAACTCCTTCACCACCATAGGCGTAGTCACACCAAGGTCTTTGAGCTTCTTCAGCCTAAGCCAGACAGGGACAAGGCGTGAATCGGTGAGCCTCTGGTGGCACCAACCGGAACTAGGAATGGAGGGCGCTTGAAAGTGCAACTATCCCTGGGTGGTTTTGGTAATTCCTAACAACATATAGCTCATTGAGCTAACATTATTCCAAGATTAATATTTCAGGAAAAGCTCAATGAATGGCATGGCATGGATGAGGAAAGTGGATCCCTCAAAATTCTAAGGACAAAAAGTTTGGCTCAAGCGTGATACTCAAGACTCTACATTTTATATTTTAGTGATCCAAGATCACATTGAGTCTATAGGAAAAGCCAATACTATCAAGGAGGGATGAGGTGTTGCTTAATGGCTTGCTTGCTCAAAGTGCTTAGTGATATGCTCCAAAAACCTCAACTACCTTCCCACATCCACATATGACCTAAACCAAAAGTCAAACTCGGCCCCACCGATTCTTTCTATCCGGCGCCACCGAGTTTCAAATGTCATAGCCACTGCCACAAACCCTAGGCAAATCGGTCTCACCGATAGGGATCTCGGTCTCACCGAGATGGGATTGTAATCTCTCTGTTTCCCTTCGTAACGTTTCGGTCTTACCGAGATGAGCGATCGGTCCCACCGAGATTGCAATGTAAACTCTCTGTTTCCCTTTTGTAACATTTCGGTCTCACCGAGATGAGCGAATCGGTCCCACCGAGTTTACCTGACCAACTCTCTGGTTAGCTTATTACCAAAATCGGTCCCACCGAGTTTGTGTAATCGGTCACACCGAGATTACGTTATGCCCTAACCCTAACCATATCGGTCCTACCGAGTTGCATCTCAGTCCCACCGAAAATCCTAACGGTCACTAGGTTTGCTGAATCGGTCCGACCGAGTTTAACCATTCGGTCCCACCGAGTTTGGCAAATTGTGTGTAACGGTTAGATTTTGTGTGGAGGCTATATATACCCCTCCACCCACTCTTCATTCGTGGAGAGAGCCATCAGAACATACCTACACTTCCAATACACATTTTCTGAGAGAGAACCACCTACACTTGTGTTGAGGTCAAGATATTCCATTCCAACCATATGAATCTTGATCTCTAGCCTTCCCCAAGTTGCTTTCCACTCAAATCTTCTTTCCACCAAATCCAAATCCTGTGAGAGAGAGTTGAGTGTTGGGGAGACTATCATTTGAAGCACAAGAGCAAGGAGTTCATCATCAACACACCATTTGTTACTTCTTGGAGAGTGGTGTCTCCTAGATTGGCTAGGTGTCACTTGGGAGCCTCCGACAAGATTGTGGAGTTGAACCAAGGAGTTTGTAAGGGCAAGGAGATCGCCTACTTCGTGAAGATCTACCGCTAGTGAGGCAAGTCCTTCGTGGGCGACGGCCGTGATGGAATAGACAAGGTTGCTTCTTCGTGGACCCTTCGTGGGTGGAGCCCTCCGTGGACTCGCGCAACCGTTACCCTCCGTGGGTTGAAGTCTCCATCAACGTGGATGTACGATAGCACCACCTATCGGAACCACGACAAAAACATCCGTGTCTCCAATTGCGTTTGAATCCTCCAAACCCTTCCCTTTACATTCTTGCAAGTTGCATGCTTTACTTTCCGCTGCTCATATACTCTTTTGCATGCTTGCTTGAATTGTGTGGAGATTGCTTGACTTGTGCTAAGATAGCTAAAATCTGCCAAGAACTAAAATTGGGAAAAGGCTAGATTTTTATTTGGTCAAGTAGTCTAATCACCCCCCTCTAGACATACTTTCGATCCTACAAGTGGTATCAGAGCTTTGGTCTCCATTTGCTTTGATTTCCATAGCTTTTGGTGGTCATAGCCTTGGTTTCACAACCTAGGAGAGTATGGCGTCTAGCGAGGGAAATTATCACCGTAGAGGTCCTTACTTTGATGGTACTAATTTTGCTAGTTGGAAGCATAAGATGAAAATGCATATTCTTGGACATAACCCCGCCGTTTGGGCTATTGTGTGTGTTGGCTTGCAAGGTGAATTCTTTGATGGGAAAGAACCGAACCGTGAAGCTACCGCGGATGAGTTGAAGATGCTGCAATACAACGCTCAAGCTTGTGATATCCTCTTCAACGGATTGTGCCCCGAAGAATTCAACAAAATCAGCCGTCTTGAGAATGCAAAGGAAATTTGGGATACTTTGATTGATATGCACGAAGGTACCGACTCCGTCAAGGAATCCAAATTGGATGTGCTTCAAAGTCAACTTGACAAGTTCAAAATGAAGGATGGTGAAGGTGTCGCTGAAATGTACTCTAGGCTTGCTCTTATCACAAATGAGATTGCCGGCTTAGGGAGTGAAGAGATGACAGATAGATTCATCATCAAGAAGATCCTAAGAGCCTTGGATGGAAAATATGATACCGTGTGCACATTGATCCAAATGATGCCCAATTACAAAGATCTCAAGCCAACGGAAGTCATCGGAAGAATTGTTGCTCATGAGATGTCACTCAAGGATAAAGAGGAACTTCACAACAAATCAAGTGGTGCTTACAAAGCCTCATGTGAAGCCCCCACATCATCGAGTGAGAAACAAACCTTCAATGAAGAATTGAGCTTAATGGTGAAGAACTTCAACAAGTTCTACAAGAGTAGAAGCAAAGAGAGAAGCTCCAAGTCAAGGTCCTACAATGACAAAAGATCTTCTAGTCGAGAGCGAAACTGCTACAATTGTGGAAGGCCCGGACACTATTCCAATGAGTGTACGGCCCCCTACAAGAGAAGAGAAGATTCTCCCAAGAGAAGAAGTAGAAGAGAAGAATCACCATCTAGAGAAAGAAGGAGTAGAGATGATCGTTATGAACGAAGACCCTCACGGAGAAGCAAGGATTCGGAAAGAAAGGACAAGTCATCAAGGAGCTACACAAAACGAAGACATCAAGCTCATGTTGGTGAATGGGTATCCGGCTCCGACTCCGACAACCACTCCGAGAGAAGCTATCACTCCGACTCCGAATATACTCAAGATGAAGGTGTTGCCGGTCTAGCACTTGTGACAACCAACTCCTACGACATATTTGACTCACCAAATGAAGGAGTTGGAACATGCTTCATGGCTAAAGGCCCAAAGGTATCACACCCCGAGTATGTTGATTTCAATAGTGATGAAGATGACTTGTTAGGTGATGATGATTTACTTGTTGACAACTCTAGTGATGAATACTATGATGAAACGTCAATTAATCATGCTAATCAAGATAAAACGAATGACAATGATAAGGAGAAGATTGAGTCTCTAACTAAAGAACTAAACACTCTTAAGTTAGCTCATGAAACTATCTTAGGAGATCATCGAGAACTTTTAAGGACTCATGAGAAATTACGCTTTGAAAAGCTCAACCTTGAGCAAGAGCATGAGTTCTTAAAAGCAATCAATGATGATCTTCGTAAGAAAAGTTCTTCTTACATTGCCAAGCGTTTACTCTTATCCACTTACATGCCTCAAGTCAAGTCTAGTAACAAGAACAAGAAAGATTCTTCCTCTAGTAGTAACAATAATCATGCTAAATCCAATATTGTTGCTTCTAGTAGTTCTCTTGATTCCACTAATGATTCTCTTAGCCAAGTTACACTTGAGCAAGAAAATAGCTTATTGAAGGGAATTATAGAGAAAGGTGTTTACAAGAGCCTTGCCGGAAGTAAGCAATTCGAGGAAATTGTACGCAAGCAAGGAAGGCACCGGAAGAATCAAGGTGTTGGTTTTGAACGAAAGTTCAATGCCAATGGAGTTGAGTGGGAAGAAGATCAATACCCCAAGACGAAGTTTGTTCCTCAACAAGAGAAGTATGATCCTACTTCTCTCAAAGGGACACAAGCTCAAGATGATCTTCCACCACAAGACCACAAGCAAAAAGGCAAGGACAAGCTTCAAGAGGAAATTGATGCATTTGAAGAAGCTCCTAAGGCCTTGGTCAAGTGGGTTCCCAAGACTACTTCAAGTTCCACTTCATCAAGTACAACTACAACACCGAGGATTCCCATCAAGATGGTGTGGATCCCGAAGAAGAAGAACTAGAGAGTTCTTGAGGGTGACTCCGCCAACATACTTCACTCTTATCATCTTGGCAAGAACAAGTGCAATCAACTTCCACATCTTGCACTAGTTCAAGGAGTCACAAACCCTCTTGTTGGTAAGACAAGGGACAAGGTAACCTAAAAGCTTTCATAGACATCATCTTGTGTGTGCATCACTCTATGTCTATGGATATCCTTGTTTGTTCCTTGTGGGACTAACCCGTGTAGGTATTGAAAGTGCAACTCACTCCAATGGATAGCTCCAAATGATCTACATCAACATTGAGCATCCACATCTTCAACATCTACATGAAGTCATCATCGACAAAACCCAAGGTTAGTTCATCCCTCTTAGGGGGGATCTCACATCTAGGGGGAGCTTTACTCTAAGAATTGAGCTAAAGCAACTCTAATGGTGTGAACACAACAATGCTTTATGTAAAAGTGGTAACCCCACTTGTGCTTAAACGATGAGTATGACCTATGATCAAATGTTCTCATTTGACTCCTAAGTCAATATACTCATATATAGATGACCTAGTCATCGCAAATTGTTTGATAGATGCTAGAATTGGTTGTGCATGCTTTGCCACATATTTCAATTGCCATTTTATTGTGTGAGCATGTTGATTGCATATTTTACTCATTCGAGGACATCCACTTGTTGTTTTGATTGATTGGTTTTCTTTTCTTTTGCCAAGTGGATGGACAAGAATGCCTAAGAACCCTCTCTAGCTATCTATGCTTTTCTCGTCTCAAACTCTATTCATGCTACATCACAAAATTTGATCAAGTCAGATTCGAACCACTCTGTGTGAGCAGCACTCGGAGTCCCCGATTCGTCATAGACTTAAACTTCCAAAACTTCTTTGTGCTTTTCGGTCTGACCGATTCCTCCATTTCGGTCATACCGAGATCACTAAGTCGATCTAGGTTTTCAATCTCGGTGCAACCGATTTGAACCTTTCGGTCACATCGAGTTTCAGTAACTTCTTGCAGTTATGAATCTCGGTGCCACCGAGTTGTTCCACTCGGTCACACCGACAGGGTCGGGCTATATATACTCACGGGCAAAATTTTGGAAATTTCTCCGAAACCCCTTCGCCCGCGCATAGCTCGCTCTGCCTCCTGGGTCTCCGGATCGTCCTCCTCGTCGCCAGCCGCCTCCTGCCGCTGGTCTCCGCCGCCGTCAACGGAATTCTTCCCCGCCGTTGCCGCCATTGCGAGTTCATCGCCGAACTAGGGTATGGACTCGATCACACTGCTATCCCCATCCGATTCCTAGCACATTGTGTTCATTATGATTCTTACCACGATTGAAACGCTTCTATCCAGTCAAAACACTCCGTAGATTAGAGTTGAATTGAAAATTTAGGGTTAGGTTTCCGCCGAAACCATCTCGGACCATCCGAGTTGTGGAACTCGGTACCACCGATTCGGCTCAGGCCATTGCACATGTAATTTTCGGTCTGACCGAGAATTGCAAATCGGTGTGACCGAGTTCAGGACTTTGTGAAACCCTAGCAGTCTCGGTGCCACCGAACTGTGACTCGGTCTGACCGAGTTCACTAGTTTAGGTTCCAACAGCTGCTTCGGTATCACCGAGTTTACAAATCGGTTGATCCGAAATGCTTTCTGTGGAAAACTAAAACTAAGTTTTTGACTCATTCTTTTGCAAAAACCTCTGCATTTTGTGATGCTCATCCACTCTATCTCATCTATATCTATTCACAGGGTCTGCTGTCAGTGTTTGCAATATGTCTGATCAGAGTGACAGCCAGAACAGGTCAGAGGAGCAGGTTCACCTGAGTGAGGGCACTAGTCCCTCTAGCAGTTCAGATGATGGTAGCAGGAGCACTCCCAGCAACTTGCCCAAAGCTGCCACCAGAACAAGGAAGAAGAAAACTTCAGAGTCTGAGGATGAAGACTATGTGGCCACTGAGGATGATGCCACATCAAAGAAGAAAGTGCTTAAGAAGGAATATGGCACAGCTGCTTCAACCAAGCCAGGTCTGAAGACCAAGAGGTCAGCAGGGAGACAGCCAATGTCTAAAGCCAGAGCCTCCTCTCAAGCATCTTTGGAATCTCAACCCAAAGAGGCTGCTGCAGAAGGGAAGAAGAGGAAGGAGAGGATCAAAAAGACCACTGCTAGAGTGCTTGGGAGATCCTCAATCATGAGAGATTCTGAAGAGGAAGAGGAAGAAGAGGTTGCTGCACCAGCACCTAAGGCCCAGAAGCTTATGGGTGATGCTATCAGGAAGGGGCTGCTTCATCAAAGCCCAAAGAAGCACCCAAAGCAGCCTCCAAGCCCAAGAGTGCACCTAAGAGGAATACCAGGAGTATACCAGCTGCTGAGAAGAACAAGGCCCCAGTGCCTGAAGTTGCTGCTGATGAAGATGATGAAGGACAAGTCCTGAGGAAGCTCAAACCCAAGATTCCAGACCACAATGATGCTCATCCTGTGGCTGAGAACATGAAGATCAGGAGAGACTCAGGACTGAGGAAATGGAGAGAGACAGACCCATATGCTACAAGAAGAAGAACTGCTGTTGATTACAGGTTCCACACAAAGGAACAACAAGATTTCTATGAGACAGTGCTGCTGGACAAGAAGCCTATAGTGTGTGAAATGAGGTGGGTCGACTGGAAGTATATCAAGGAAAATGAGGAACACTATCCTGGTGTGTTTGACAGCTTCAGTGCTTGTGGAGTTGCAGACTTTGTTGGGCAGAAGCTCACAAAGTGGAATGAGGAGCTCATAATGCAATTCTACTCCACAGCACACTTCTATCCAGATGGCAGGATAGTATGGATGTCTGAAGGTACAAGGTACCACTCAACTATTGAGGAATGGGCAAATCTGATCAATGCTCCTAAGGAAGAAGAAGATGACTTGGATGTCTATGCCAAGAAGAAGATGGATCACAACTCTATGGCAAACATGTACAAGGAGATTCCTGAAGATGATCTTGAGACTCACCAGTTTGGGTCAGTAAAACACTTGCTGTCAGGGCTGCCTACAATCAATTGGATCCTTAGGCACACTCTCTTGCCCAAGTCTGGTGATCACAGAATGATCAGAGGCCATGCAATTAACTTGCTACATATATTTGATGTGCCACAGAAGTTCAAGGTCATGAGCCTTATAGTTGAGACTATCAAGAGGACTGCAGCTGACCAGAAAAGAAGTTGTGGATATGCCCCACAGATCCAGGAGTTGATAAACTCAAAGATGGGCACAGGCACATACTTGTTGGATAAGGAACACTTGCCTATCTATCCTGACTTTGAGGACAATCAAGTTGTGATGAATGAGAATGAACCATCATCAGTACAAGCTCAAGAGAAGAAGGAGAAAGCAAAGAAAGAGAAGGCTGCCAAGATGCCAACTCAAGAGGAGGAATCTGAGTACTTTTTGAAAAGCAAGCAGGACCAGCTTGGTTATTTGATAGCATCAACTCTGAGGATTGAGAAGGGGTTGTCCACCCTAACTCAAAACCAGGAGAGCCTGGAAAGAATCATGGAACAAAAATTCTATGATTTAGATGTCAAAGTAACTGAGATCCAGTCTATTGTGGAGCAGCTACAGGATGACATGCAGGAGAGGAAGGGCAAGACAACCACTGATGCATTTGCCAGAGTGCCTCGAGCTCAGAGATCTGCTGCAGTGCCTGTTCCAGACACTAGAGCCACTTCATCTGCACCAGCTACAGCTTTAGTGCCACCAGCTCCAGCACCTACTCCATCAGCTCCATCTACTTCGACTGAAGCCTTCGTCCTTGGCGTTCTCCGGACACCACCACCTGAAGACCAAGCCTGAGAGATGTTTTAGTGCTATGCATTTTCTATGAACTTTTTGGTAACTTGTTGCCAAAGGGGGAGAAAATGTATAGATCATAGGCTTCGAGAGAGAGAGAGTTTGCTTTTGTTCTCTCTTGTCTTCTTGGTTGAACTTTGGTTGCTTTTGATTGCTTGAGATACTATGTATTATCTGTGATACATTGATGATCATGTGGTTGATCATAAGCTACTCTTATGCTTGTTAGATGATATTTTCTTACTTATCCTTATATGATCATTCACTTTGCTTGGTGATGAGTGCATGTATTTAATTCTTACCATTTTGAGCGCTCCACCAAGATGTATGTGACATGGAAGAGTAACCCATGATCCTAACTCATTGTGCATTTGCAGTCCAAAGCAAATCTTAAGATATGCACCAATTTAGGGGGAGCTCTTGCTTTTCACATACTTCTCAAAAATGACAATATCTTTCACTCTTACTATCATTTGTCGAAGCTTTGATCTATATGTTGTCATCAATTACACAAAAGGGGGGGATTGAAAGTGCAACTATCCCTGGGTGGTTTTGGTAATTCCTAACAACATATAGCTCATTGAGCTAACATTATTCCAAGATTAATATTTCAGGAAAAGCACAATGAATGGCATGGCATGGATGAGGAAAGTGGATCCCTCAAAATTCTAAGGACAAAAAGTTTGGCTCAAGCGTGAAGCTCAAGACTCTACATTTTATATTTTAGTGACCCAAGATCACATTGAGTCTATAGGAAAAGCCAATACTATCAAGGAGGGATGAGGTGTTGCTTAATGGCTTGCTTGCTCAAAGTGCTTAGTGATATGCTCCAAAAACCTCAACTACTCTCCCACATCCACATATGACCTAAACCAAAAGTCAAACTCCGCCCCACCGATTCTTTCTATCCGGCGCCACCGAGTTTCAAATGTCATAGCCACTGCCACAAACCCTAGACAAATCGGTCTCACCGATAGGGATCTCGGTCTCACCGAGATGGGATTGTAATCTCTCTGTTTCCCTTCGTAACGTTTCGGTCTTACCGTGATGAGCGATCGGTCCCACCGAGATTGCAATGTAAACTCTCTGTTTCCCTTTTGTAACATTTCAGTCTCACCAAGATGAGCGAATCGGTCCCACCGAGTTTACCTGACCAACTCTCTGGTTAGCTTATTACCAAAATCGGTCCCACCGAGTTTGTGTAATCGGTCACACCGAGATTATGTTATGCCCTAACCCTAACCATATCGGTCCTACCGAGTTGCATCTCAGTCCCACCGAAAATCCTAACGGTCACTAGGTTTGCTGAATCGGTCCGACCGAGTTTAACCATTCGGTCCCACCGAGTTTGGCAAATTGTGTGTAACAGTTAGATTTTGTGTGGAGGCTATATATACCCCTCCACCCACTCTTCATTCATGGAGAGAGCCATCAGAACATACCTACACTTCCAATACACATTTTCTGAGAGAGAACCACCTACACTTGTGTTGAGGTCAAGATATTCCATTCCAACCATATGAATCTTGATCTCTAGCCTTCCCCAAGTTGCTTTCCACTCAAATCTTCTTTCCACCAAATCCAAATCCTGTGAGAGAGAGTTGAGTGTTGGGGAGACTATCATTTGAAGCACAAGAGCAAGGAGTTCATCATCAACACACAATTTGTTACTTCTTGGAGAGTGGTGTCTCCTAGATTGGCTAGGTGTCACTTGGGAGCCTCTGACAAGATTGTGGAGTTGAACCAAGGAGTTTGTATGGGCAAGGAGATCGCCTACTTCGTGAAGATCTACCGCTAGTGAGGCAAGTCCTTCGTGGGCGATGGCCGTGATGGAATAGACAAGGTTGCTTCTTCATGGACCCTTCGTGGGTGGAGCCCTCCGTGGACTCGCGCAACCATTACCCTCCGTGGGTTGAAGTCTCCATCAACGTGGATGTACGATAGCACCACCTATCGGAACCACGACAAAAACATTCGTGTCTCAAATTGCGTTTGAATCCTCCAAACCCTTCCCTTTACATTTTTGCAAGTTGCATGCTTTACTTTCCGCTGCTCATATACTCTTTTGCATGCTTGCTTGAATTGTGTGGAGATTGCTTGACTTGTGCTAAGATAGCTAAAATCTACCGGGAACTAAAATTGGGAAAAGGCTAGATTTTTATTTGGTCAAGTAGTCTAATCACCCCCCCCCCTCTAGACATACTTTCGGTCCTACAGCGCTGACGGAGAAGAGAGGAGGGAACTGAGCACTCCGACATCAACAAATACCCACCGTGTCCGAAAATCGCTCGTGGATGGTGTGAGCTCGAAGTCAATCCCCTCACCGGCCATCGCTGCCACTGCCCGAAAGCTCAGGCATCCTGAGCTCTGCCGGGGATCAGTCAGGTGCAACGACAAGAAGTGGCGGAGAAGGGCCACGGAAGGAGCAATGCCTACCATGGCCTCGCAAACAAAGGCGAAGACGACGAGAAGGGTCACGGATTGGGGATGAAGGTGCAGCATGTGGATCTGATAATGGGCAAGCGTTGCATTGAAGAAGGCGGAGAAAGGAGGAACCAAGCTAGCCCAAAGGGCGAAGATGAAAACAGGACCTCGGTGGCCGTCCGGTCGACACGAGCTCGAGACGCAGGCCAGGCCATCGTCCCTCCCCACTCATTGAAGCTAGAGGCGAGCATGGGGCGAACCTTGTCCATGGCCTCCTGGTTGAGCACCAGCGACCTGCCAACAGTGGACTCAATGGCCGGAGGTAGTTCGGCGGAGGACAGGGGCTTCTTCCCTTTCTCCGTCTGATTCGGCGCCATGGCAATGGGAGAACTTAGCTCAGATCCGATTGGGAGAGGGGGCTGAACTTCGAGGGAACGGAAGAATTGGGGCAATGCACTGCAATGATGAGAGGGAAACCGTATAGACCACGGTGGCCGCCTAGCCAGGCGGGCATCAAGGCTACGTGGGCAAGTGGAGATGCCCACGTCCAATCAACTGCCACGCGTCGACCAAGGCCGTAGGCTGATGGGGCCCACGACGCTCTGCACTTGCCCTTTGGCTTTGCCTCGAAGCCAAGTCCGAGTGCGCCTTGGGCTCGGGGGCTACTGTCGGCGTTCTGGGAACGGGGGTCCCCAGACTTGCCTACCTGCGGCCCACAGTGTGGCTCTGTGAGTGGGCCCGTACGACCCATCTTCACCAGCCAGGACTCAAGACCCTCGCAAGGGGCCAAGCCTCGTGAGGCGGACGACACAAGACCTCCTTGGGAGCGGCTTCACCAGGTTGGCTCGCGAGGGGCGGAGAGATCAAGGCAAGGCAAATCTCGCGAGGTTCCAATGACGTGAGCCATGACGATCGAGACTAGGCGGGCGCCAGCGCGCACAGAGTCCTTGTTTCCTCTTTGGTGCTAAGGAGGCAAGCGTAGGCAAGGAGTTCTGAGGCATCAGGCAAAGGTTTCCATATCGATGCAACGAGACCAAGACCAGCAGGACGACAAGATGGAGGTCACCATGGAGCCCAAGACGGTGTCACCACCAGAGCCTTTGGCAGGCGAAGACTACTTTTGTCAGGATAAGTTGTACTAGTTGTCCCCTTTCAAATTGGTAGTTGTGGCATCCCTTCCCGCTCGATACTTGTGAAGAGGACCAGGGCCTGTATAAATAGGACTAGCACCCTCATAGCTAGGGAGACGACACGGGGGATCGATCCATCCACACACTCACAAGTTCGCCAAGAACACCTCTCCTCAGGAGGCTGTTCTTCCCCTTGTACTGTTCATCCTCAGCCCAAGATGCAATCCACCACCACACTGTAGTAGGGTATTACACCACAACGATGGCCTGAACCAGTATAAATCTTGTGTCTCGTGTGTTGTGAGTTCGTGTGCTTAGCCTAGAGATCGCGAAGTGTTTGAGGGCGTGATCAGTGTGGGAGAGATCTTCACGTGCACCCCAGTGTTCGAACCTCAAGGGTTTTGCCGGAACCCGAAATCCGACAGAAAATCATCGTAACAAGAAAATAAAGTTTCTACGATCTGATCGCGGAGGCAAATATTTGAGTTACGAGTTTGGTCTTCATTTGAAACAATGTGGAATAGTTTCGCAACTCACGCAACCTGGAACACCAGAGCATAATGGTGTGTCCGAACGTTGTAATCATACTTTATTGGATATGGTGTGATCTATGATGTCTCTTACCTATTTACCACTATCATTTTGGGGTTATGCATTAGAGACAGTTGCATTCACGTTAAATAGGGCACCACCTAAATCCGCTGAGATGACACCGTGTGAACTATGGTTTGGCAAGAAACCAAAGCTGTCGTTTCTTAAAGTTTGAGGCTGTGATGCTTATGTGAAAAAGTTTCAAACTGATAAGCTCGAACCCAAATCAGAGTAGTGCATCTTCATAGGATACCCAAAAGAAACTGTTGGGTACACCTTCTATCACAGATCCGAGGGCAAGATATTTTGTTGTTAAGAACTATCATATGATAAAGTTTTGAAGAAGTTCAAAATGGATCAGGCAAATAAAGGGTTCTTGCCTGTATTACAAGGTGTGAAGTTGAGTCAGACTCAATGCTTGACCACTTCAGAAGATAGAGAGAAAATGAAAGGTGTTCCCTATGCTTCAGCCATAGGCTCTATCGTGTATGCAATGCTGTGTACCAGACCTGATGTGTGCCTTGCTATAAGTTTAGCAGGGAGGTACCAAAGTAATCCAGGAGTGGATCACTAGACATCGGTCAAGAACATCCTGAAATACCTGAAAAGGACTAAGGATATATTTCTTGTATATGGAGATGACAAAGAGCTCATCGTAAACAGTTACGTCGATGCAAGCTTTGACACTGAACCGGATGACTCTAAGTCACAAACCGGATACGTGCTTTTATTAAATGGTGGAGCTGTTAGTTGGTGCAGTTCTAAGTAGAGCGTCGTGGCGGGATCTACGTGTGAAGAGGAATACATAGCTGCTTCAGAAGCAGCAAACGAAGGTGTTTGGATGAAGGAGTTCATATCCGATCTAGGTGTCATACCTAGTGCATCGGGTCCAATGAAAATCTTTTGTGACAATACTGGTGCAATTCCCTTGGAAAAGGAATCCAGATTTCACACAAGAACCAAGCACATCAAGAGACGCTTCAATTCCATCCGCGATCAAGTCAAGGAGGGATACATAGAGATTTGCAAGATACATACGGATCTGAATGTTGCAGTCCCGTTGACTAAGCCTCTCTCACGAGCAAAACATGATCAGCATCAAGACTCCATGGGTGTTAGAATCATTACAATGTAATCTAGATTATTGACTCTAGTGCAAGCGGGAGACTGAAGAAAATATGCCCTAGAGGCAATAATAAAGTTGTTATTCATATTTCCTTATATCATGATAAATGTTTATTATTCATGCTAGAATTGTATAACCGAAAACTTAGTACATGTGTGAATACATAGACAAACAGAGTGTCACTAGTTTGCCTCTACTGGACTAGCTCGTTGAATCAATGATGGTTATGTTTCCTAACCATAGACATGAGTTGTCATTTGATTAACGGGATCACATCATTAGAGAATGATGTGATTGACTTGACCCAACTATTAGCTTAGCATGATGATTGTTTAGTTTGTTGCTATTGCTTTCTCCGTAACTATACATGTTCCTATGACTATGAGATCATGCAACTCCCGAATACCGGAGGAACATTTTGTGTGCTACCAAACGTCACAACGTAACTGGGTGGTTATAAAGGTGCTCTACAGGTGTCTCCGATGGTGTTTGTTGAGTTGGCATGGATCAAGATTAGGATTTGTCACTCCGATTGTTGAAGAGGTATCTCTGGGCCCTCTTGGTAATGTACATCACTATAAGCCTTGCAAGCAATGTAGCTAATGAGTTAGTTACAGATGTAGCATTACGGAACGAGTAAAGAGACTTGCCGGTAACGAGATTCAACTGTGTATTGAGATACCGACGATCGAATCTCGGGCAAGTAAGATACTGATGACAAAGGGAACAAAGTATATCGTTATGCGGTTTTGACTGATAAAGATCTTCGTAGAATATGTAGGAACCAATATGAGCATCTAGGTTCCGCTATTGGTTATTGACCGGAGACATGTCTCGGTCATGTCTACATAGTTCTCGAACCCGTAGGGTCCGCATGCTTAACGTTCGGTGACGATCGGTATTATGAGTTTATGTGTTTTGATGTACCGAAGGAAGAAGTTCAGAGTCCCGGATTTGATCACGGACATGACGAGGAGTCTCGAAATGGTCGAGACATAAAGATCGATATATTGGAAGCCTATGTTTGGACATCGGAATGGTTCCAGGTGAAATCGGGAGTATACCGGAGCACCGGCAGGTTACCGGAACCCCCCGGAAGGTATATGGGCCTTATTCGGCCTTAGTGGGAGAGAGGGGAAAGGAGCAAAGGAGGGGGCGCCCCCCCCCCAGCCCAATCTAAATTGGGAGGGGGGCAGCCCCCCCCCCCCATTTCCTTCCTCCTCCCTCCTCCTTCCTTCCCTCCTAAATCCAACAAGGGAAGGGGGAATCCTACTCCAAGTGGGAGTAGGACTCCCCTTGGGGCGCGCCTAGGAGGTCGGCCCCCTCCCCCTCCTCCACTCCTTTATATACGAGGGAGGGGGGCACCCCATGGATACACAAGTTGATCATTGATCTTTTAGCCGTGTGCGGTGCCCCCCTCCAGCATAATCCACCTCGGTAATATCGTAGCGGTGCTTAGGAGAAGCCTTGTTCCGGTAGCAACATCACCACCGTCATCACGCCCTCGTGTTGACAAAGCTCACCCTCGAAGCTCTACTGGATCATGAGTTCGCGGGATGCCACCAAGCCAAACGTGTGCAGATCGCGAAGGTGTCGTACCTTCGGTGCTAGATCGGTCGATCGTGAAGACGTACGACTGCATCAACCGCGTTGTCATAACGCTTCCGCTTACGGTCTACAAGGGTACGTAGACGATACTCTCCCCTCTCGTTGCTATGCATCACAATGATCTTGCGTGTGCGTATGATTTTTTTTGAAACTGCTGCGTTCCCCAATAGATGCATGTTAAGTGACCGAGTTGTTTAGTAGTAGCTATATTATATTGATGACTAATTGCATATTGTGTTCTTGCTATAATCAGATAAACGATCATGCTCTCTAGTATTTAGTATATTATATGCTTTGGGTGCAAAATCTTATAAATGAATTTGAGGACTAACTAGAAACAACAGGAGGAAGGCATGATTATAAATGTCCAAACACTCCCTACTATTACAAATCTAACATTTCATAATACACATATTTAATGTTGCCTCACCCCATGTTACGCTTTTGTGTAAAATAGGACCTACTGATTTAGTGATTTAGTTGCTCCGCCATGTTGAACTTTGTTTTGTTTCTTACACATTTTGGTAGGTTATATGGCATAAACTACAAATTTGATTTAACTTCAGATCTAGCATTACTAGTGCGTGATTACGATGGATATGAGGTTTTCTTAGTTGATATGCTAGCTCCCAGCTCATGTTTGAAGAAATCAACAAGCTTTAGAAGTATGGATAACTTACATGAGTTTAGGTTGGTCTTCGGTGCAATTAATGGTTGTATGCATTGGAAAAGTATGAACATGTGTTACCAAATAATCGTAGGATTCATGGTTGTTACCTCATAATTCTTCTCACCAGGTAGTCATTTCTTCATATGAACACCAGATTGATAAATATTGCATTCATAGTAATGTTGTGCTAATTGAGTATAGTTATTATTTGTGAACTTGTAGGAATTAAGATTGCAACTTTGATTTCGATAATGCTATTGGTGGTTGCTACTTGCTACTTGTACCACACTCATAAAGTCGGTATGCCGGGTTGGTGTTCTATGTGAAATTAATGTGCACATTCTGTCCGTTCAGATTTTAGAAGCATGGAAATACAAATATGGCAGGTTTTGTTCTACATGTTTCCTTTAGTTATTCTCTTTATCTCAGTACCATTGTTTGTTTCACTACGTTGATGTTATTTTTTTTCAGGAAACTGACCATGAATTATTTTGTACAATCCAAACATGCTCAATGATACCTTGTTTGTATGATGATAGAAGCTTAGCACTAAGTACCATGCATCTTGCCATGACTTGCAACATCTATTTATCTCATATTTGATAGTGTTCCTAATAATGTAGAAGAATCTTATTGTTGTTCAGACAACAATTGGTTGAGATACTAACATTCCCATACATTCATCTTTATCAAAAAATTCACAAATATTCGTCCAATCTGATTAACAAACATAAAATGAGAAACGTTACACTATTTTCACTATTTTCAATTGGTGTTACCACTATTTTCAATTCTGTCAAATTGTATTGCTGAAACAGATAAGCAAAAAATCATGTAGATAATGCATTGTCTCAACACGTGACCAGCCTAATATCTCTTAACTTGATTCCCTTTACTTACGTAATTTATGTATAATTATAATATTTTTAAAAATTAGTAATATATATGTTCATAATGTGTGTATAATTATGATATTTCAAAGTATATGCATAAATATAAGAAAAAACAGAAAATATATATTAAAAAAGATGAATCACATTAGCGATTAAATGCCTAGGTTTTCTGCCTTGGAGAAAACATGTATTGTCAGGTCTGCCTGCCTGGGCTGGGCCTGGCATATCTTGTGAAGGTGAAAGGAGCCACTCGTTTACTAATGGCGAGATATATTTCTGCCCTAGCTTTTCCCGGGAGCTCCCTTTCCGTGGAGCTATAACTCGCTTGCAGCAAGAATTATGCTCCCCTTACGCGAATATTTTCCATGTCCACTACAGTACCGGTCAGGCCAATTTTTTGTTCAGTCCTTCACTGTCGTTGTGCTTTGCTCATCCGCCTGGTCTTTTTATTTATTTTGGGTGTCCATGTTTTTATTTGTTTCTTTCTTTATTTACTTTAGTTTTTCTTTGGTGTTTCCTTTTTTGTTTTTCTTTTTTCCCTCAGTTTCTTTGTTTCTTCATCAGTTTTTATTTTTAATTTTTCTTTACATTTTTTCTCTGGTTTTCTATGTTTATTTCTTTTTTTTCTTCGGTTATCATTGATTTTAAATTTTATTCTCTTCAAAAAATGCCTAATTTATTTACATACAATGTACATTTTTGCATATATCAAAAATATTTTGTCGCATCCTTAACATTATTATAATATATAATTTGATATTTTTCATACACGTGTACATTTTTCTTATACATATGAAACTATATTTTTATACGTTTTCGACATTTTCAAAGTATATGGTTAAGTTTTTTTTTTCAAAATGTGTGTGTTTTGATGTGTACATTTTACGTATACATCTAGGAAAAAGTTATTCACCATTAACTAATTTTAAATATATTATTTTACATTTTTATATATAATAATTAAGATTTTTTTCCAATACATGTTTTTATGTCTACTTTGTGCCATACGCAATGTACTCCCTCCGTTTCTAAATATCTTCTTTTTAGAGATTTCAATATGGACTACATACGGATGCATATAGACATATTTTAGAATGTAGATTCACTTGTTTTGCTTCGTATGTAGTCCATATTGAAATCTCTAAAAAGATTTATATTTAGGAACGCAGGGAGTACATTTTTCGTATATGTTTAAAATTTTCAAATAAGTGATTAACATTTTTTTGAAACACATGTCTTTGAACACTTTTGTTTCAATATGTTTTAAAAATACAAATACATGTTGGACTTTTGTAAATGCTATCATAAATTTTAAAAGTTGCAGCAACATTTGTTAACGCAACACAACCATTTTTCAGTTTATTTTGATATCTACTTCTTTCCGTACATGTACATTTTTTGTATACATCAAAAACATTTTTATACACGTTTAACATTTTTTGTATATATATTGAGGTGTACTTTTTGCCATACATGTTGTACATTTTTTGTATACATTAGAATCATTTTTTCAATACAAGTTTAACATGTTTCAAATGCATAAGTAACATTTATTCATGATTTTATGTAAACTGATGTTTATAATATATATGTTTGAAATATTTCAAAATATAAACAGAAGTAAAAATGGAAAGCGAAAAACAGGTGCTTAAAGCTTCTGGACCACCTGCGTGCTTGGCCAGCCCATTCTCACCCGTTTCATGCGAGACTTTTTTGGTCTCCCTATAAGCGACACACAGGTGCGCCACGTGAAGACTATATCTCACTTACAGCAAATGTTCGTTTGGTCTCATCTGAAGCATTTTCGCCCTGCTACAGTACTGGGTCAGCCCTTGTTTTGTATGTTTTTTCCTTTCACTTCTTTCGATGGAGAAGATTGGTCGTGGTGGTTTATGTACAAATTTCTTCCGATGTTTTTTTTGCCCTTTTTTTTATTGTGTTTTCCTCTATTTCCTCACCGGCTTCCTTCAGTCCTCTGTTTTTCTTTGTTTTTTCACCGGTTTTATTTGTTTCTTTCATATTTTTTTCTGTTGTTCTTTGTTTTTTCCTTATTTTTCAAAGTTTTTCTTTCATGGCGTTTCCCATTGTGGACGCTTCTGGAGGCGAGGTTCTCCTAGGTCTGACAATAATAAGCGAGACATAAAAGCGCAAGATGAAGGAGCATAAGATCATGTATCTGGTCCGGCCCACATTGGCAGACGTTTAGGGTCGCTTGTTGGGCTGGTGGGCCGGTTGCCATGCCCGGCTCTTTTTCTTTTTCGGGGAATTCAGAAAACTTTATCCCATGACTGGTTTGTAAAGCTTGCTGTTACTTTGTGGGCGATATGGTATGCTCGCAGGAAGGCTATCCATGAAGGTATTTTTCAAAGTCCCCATGCAACTTATTTGTTTATCACTCGGTTTATAGAAGAGTTATCAATCATCTCGGACAAACCTCCTTCTGGAAGCGCTGCGCCTTATATTCAGGACCATGGCCAGCGTCCTAGTGCGCCACCAACAGGGTACCATAAAGTACATGTAGATGCTGCAGTTCGTCGGGGAAGGGGCGGCTCGGTTTCTGCAGTGTGCAGGGATTGCAACGGAATCTTCATTGGCAGTTCTTCACTGGTGGTCGCGGGGATACAGCACCCGGCCACGTTGGAGGCAATGGCAGTCAGAGAAGCACTTGCACTTGGGGAGGACCTTCATATATCCAATATGGTTATTGCTTCTGATTGCAAGCAAGTTATAGGAGATATTCAGAAGGGTTCAGATGGAAGATATGGTGCCATCATTAAGGAGATCAAACTGCAGGCAGAAACTTTTAATTGCATTTTTAAATTCGAAAGTCGTAGAGTAAATGTAGAAGCTCATAGCTTAGCCAGGCATTCGCTTACTCTTGGTCCGGGACGCCACGTTTGGTTTGGCCAATCCCATAACCAAAGATGTATCCCACACTCTGTGGTTTTTGATGAATAAAGCTTGGTTTTTCCCTCAAAAAAAAAACTTTATTCAACAAAAACGCTCCTGGGCATTATTGTATGTCATGTATTGATACAAATTCGGATTAAAAGCAACCCAAAAAAGCCGGCGCCGACTTCCCTACCCTTCTATATATTCGGGCGCCGCGTCTCCCTTGTTACTCCCACCCATCGATCAATCGCTGGATCGAAAGACCTAGCTAGTTCGACAGGAGCTAGCGATCTCGACAGATCGATAGACACACGCGCGCGTAGGATAGGAGATCAGAGATCGAGATGGCAAGTAGCAGCGACAACACGACGACGGTGACTCTCCTTGACTCTCTTTTGCCCTGCGCTCATCGACTGACCTCTTAACATATGTTGTATGTCTCTGTCATCTTGCTTCTCTGCAACAGAAGATGCTTCCTCGCTTGGACCTCACGAGCTTCATTGCCTCTACCTCTTGGTTTGTGATATCGTAGCTCGAACCGGCCTGGTTGTTCATAGCACCGTCTCAAAGGGCCTCTGCAGTTTGCTCTACACCAGCAAGGATGGGTGTCCACAACAAAGCAGAAGAGAGCAGAGGAGCTCCACTTGTTAAAGGGTACAACAACAGCATCAGTTACCTGTGCATAATGAGGTAGGAGTAAGTCGATTCGTTTATTTTTATGACATGGATGCAACCTTCTCAGTAACATCAGAGTGCAATGTGGGATCTTTGGAGGAAGGAGGAGCGCCGGTGCGGTCCGTGCACTATCGGAACAGGGCTCGATGCCGACGGCCAAAAGTATGCCGACATCCACCGTCGGCCTATTCTAGACTATGCCGACAGCTGGCCCCAGGCCGTCGACGTACAACGGCCGTCAGGCTATCCCAGTATACGCCGACGGCCCCCGTCAGCAAAGAACGGCTGTCGGCATAGACGAATCTATGCCTACAGCTGCCGTCGGCATATATCGGCCATCGGCATAGCTGCGGGGCCAGCGACCACGCCCGTGACGGGCGGCTAATGGCATCAGATCTATGCCGACGGCGAAGACGGGCGGCCCTCGGCATTCATACGAACGCCACGTCATCGATCCAAAGCGCACCGACCAAGGCCTATGCCGACGGCTGCCATCGGCATAGATGACACATCATCGATCTGCACCGCGCCGGCCATCTGCCCTGGCCGCAACTATGCCAACGGCTTTGCCGTCGGTATTTTTTTTTTGCTTTTTTCATAGCTATATTTTATGTTTTCTTACATATTATTATTTGACTAACTTACATATAGCATGTGTTACCAAGATGATGTAGGGTGGAACCCTAATCGGCCGATCTTTCACGAAAAGAGCGGATCCCGCGAAGAACACAAGGAACACAAAGAGGGGAACGAGGGAAAACACAAGGGGAAACACGAGAGGAACACTCAAAGTAACAAGAACAAGTCACACATGGGCTAGATCCTCGAGTACATAAAGTAAGATACACGATCCACGATCAACTAGGGACGATACAAAAGGGTAACCGGTTCTTCTCCGTGAGGAGGTCTTGATGTTCTTCCCTAAAGAGGGGTCTTGAATCCGCTTGGGGGATCTTCTCCGGTGGAGGCTCGAATCTCCGAGGAGAAGGTAACCAAGTGGATGAGCAAAGCTCTCACACAAAATATGAGCTAATCCTTTGCTAACCCTAGAAAGTTGGACGAGGTGGAGTATATATAGTCTAGGGGGGTAGAAGGGGTACACAGGCCTCGTGCCTTTACTGTGCGCAGACAGGGAGGCCGGACGTCCGGGCGTCGGGCCAGATGTCCGGGCGTTCGCGGAGGGCCGGATGTCCGGGCTGTGGAGGCCGGATGTCCGGGCTGGTGAAGCTGGCCATGTTGCTCTCGGGTTTGGGGGTATCCGGATTTCCGGGCAGGGGGGCGGATATCCGGGACCTCGGGAAGGGCCGGATGTCCGGGTTTGCGGGGCCGGATGTGCGGGGCCTGTAGGCACTTGGTGGCTGAGCAGCAGTAGAGGAAGGCGCTCCAAGGGCCAGATGTCCGGGGCCTTGGTTGGATGTCCGGGGCCTTGGCTGGATGTCCGGGGCCTGGGAGATGCTCTTGGCTCCTTCCGTTGGTTCTCCTCATCCGTGGACTTGGGGAGTTGTCCGTCTTCATGCGCATCTTCGGGATGACCCTCTTGGTACCTAATCATGCACAACATCTCGGACTTAGGTAGTAGCCATGTCTCATGCATAGAAAGTGGAAGTTCGGAGAGGAGTGAGTTCACCTTATCTTTGATAGCTTTGGCTCGGGCTCGTGTCATTGGTCCAAGTGGTGTCATTGGAGGTGTAGGTGCGTCCATGGGGATGATCTTGGGATGCTCCGCATCATCTCCCTCCCTTGGGGAAGATCCGTCCTTGGATCGAAATCCTCATCACCATGCTAGGGCGAGAGATCTTTGATGTTGAAGATGTCGCTCATGGAGTACTTGTCACGAGGAATGTCGATCTTGTAAGCGTTGTTGTTGTAGCGTGCAAGCACCTTGAATGGTCCATCCGCGCGTGGTCGAAGTTTGGACTTGCGTTCTTGTTGAAAGCGGTCCTTGCGAAGGTGTAGCCACACGAGGTCTCCAATGTTGAATATCATAGGGTGCTTGTTGACGTTGAGCATGGTCGCAAGGCGTTGTCACTACAAAAAAAAAGACACATCCGTGACATTTTGGGCCGAACGAAAAAAAAATTGTCATACATATGACACTTCTATGACGATAATTGTGACAAAACCCGGTATCATCATAGATGTGGTGGGCTCCTACTTCTATGACAAAAAATCATGGCAGAAAATGGGCTTTTCGTCCTAGGAGGGCCGGAGACGCAGCTGCATGCATTCTTTGGGCCGTCCATGACGGAAAAAACTGTGGTAGAAGCGACGGGGAGGAAAATTTCGGGGAGTTCCCGGTAACGGTGGGAGGTCGGGGGCCGGGCGATGCGCATTTCTCTCATACATGTACGCGCGTGTGTGTGCGAGGCGTTGGCTCTAACTGAACCCGAGCGAGACGTTGGGCTCTAACTGAACCCGAGCGATTGCACTGCAAGCTACGCGTTACTCAACCCGAGCGATCAATCGATGGCTGTTAACTGAACCCGATCGAGCGATTCCTTGGCTACTGCTGCTAACTGAAGCCGATCGATGTGATGAACAGTGAGTGTTGCGGGGGGGGGGGGGGGGGGGTTGGATGAACAGTGAGCGGTGGCGTTGCCTCTGGATGAACAGGACCCCGTGGTGTGGTGGAGGGCTGGATGAATAGCAGACGGTGGAGGGGTGCCCGTGGAGGGGTGGATGAACAGGACCCCATGGTGTGGAGGCAAGATGAACAGTAGGCAGTAGAGGGGTGCCCGTGGAGGGGTGGTTGAACAGGACCCCGTGGTGTGGAGGGCTGGATGAATAGTAGACGATGGAGGGGTGGTTGAACAATAGCCGGTGGAGTAGCGCGCGGTGGAGGCTGGATGAAAAGGAGCCCGTGGAGGCTGGAGGAGGTCGACGGTGGATGAACAGTAGCTCGTGGAGGCTGGAGGGGGTCGACGGTGGAGATGAACAGTATCCCGTGGAGTCCCGTTTTGCGGTACGCCACACCCCTCCCGATGAACAGGACCCCCGTTTCGACCGTAGCGCTCCAACACAAGTCCGTTTCCTCCGTTTTGCGGCACGCCACACCCCTCCCGATCAACAGGACCCCCGTTTCGACCATAGGAGGTCCGTTTCCTCCGTTTTGCGGTACGCCACACCCCTCCCGATCAACAGGACCCCCGTTTCGATCGTAGGAGGTCCGTTTCCTCCATTTTGCGGTACACCACACCCCTCCTGATCAACAGGACCCCCGTTTCGACCGTAGGAGGTCCGTTTCCTCCGTTGTGCGGTACACCAGGCCTCGTTTCCATCGCCTCTTCCGTCCAAGCCCTCCCGATGAACACGACCACGCATTCCGTTCTGACCCAGCCGCGTTGCCTCCCGATGAACATGACGCATTCCGTTGCCTCCCCATGAACACGACGATGACGTTGTTTCTCCGTTCCGACCCAGCCATGTACACGATCCCTCGTCGTACGTATGCGTGAGTAGGCATTCGAGACCCCGCCCATATGTACACATACGTGGCCGTATTTTCTTTCTTGCACCCTGGCCGCCTCTACTACGATACGTGCACGCCTCTACATCCACCAGTATATATGTACGTACACGTTCACGACCAGAATGACAACGCCACATACGGTTCGACCAGGTGGGTCCCGACTGTCAGGCACTTCCTTGCCTGCGAAGATGTAGCTGGTGGGTCCCAGCAGTCAGGGGGCGAATCATTTTTTTTGTCTGGACGCACTTCTTTGCGTGCGAAGATGTAGCTGGTGGGTCCCAGCAGTCGGGGGGCTTGTGGGTCCCAGCAGTCAGGGGGCGAATCGTTTTGGTTTTTTTTGCCAGACGCACTTCCTTGCGTGTGAAGATGTAGCTGGTGGGTCCCAGCAGTCAGGGGGGCGAATCGCTTTTTTTTGCCCGGGCGCACTTCCTTGCGTGCGAAGGTGTAGCTGGTGGGTCCCAGCAGTCAGGGGGGAAACGTTTTTTTCTCGCAAAATACGGTGGCCCGTCCGGTGGGTCCCTGCTGTCAGGTGGAGGAATCATTATTTTCCGCGTAATAAGGAGGCACTTCCTTGCTGCCGCCGTGGACCCAGCTATCAGCCTCTCCACGTACAGTCCATGTCCGATGGAAGTCGTTCCTTGACCACGTTGACCACGTCGCGCCGAGAGCACCAGGGTAGTGGACGATGGCGAGGCCTAGGAAGGGGACGACACGGAGGCAGGGAAGACTCGGCAGTTGTTTCCCACGCGGAGGGGAATACGACTGTACGAGGGTTTACTGGTTCATCTGTTGTCGCCGGAGAATAACAGCAGGTGTGGGTGAGTAGAGGGATGGCTAGGCCAGCGATGGAAGTACGGTCGGGCGGTGAGGCCTGCGCGGCAGCACAGCTGGCCGCGAGGAGGAGGGAGCAGGCAGTCCCGCCGGCACTTGTTTGAATGACTGGAGCAGGAAGAGCAGAGATTGAAGAAGCACGACGGCCGTTGGATGAACATCCAACAGTCAGTGCTTGTGCGTCGACCTTTTTTTAGGAAAGCCTCAAATCTGTGGAAAACAGCATACAACCCATCTGCCATTATTTCTAATAATTTACAGCCCATTTGCTAATTCTTAAGGTTTTTTTGGAGCCCATATTCTTTTTGTTAGCATTGCAGCCCATATTGTGGCAACGGTTAAAAAATTATACGAAATTTTGCATATTTCGGTGCGGTCCGAACTGTTTTTAATCCCAAAATTTCGACTCACATTCAAACTGATTTTAAAAATAAATGTATATCAATATAAAATCCAACAAATTATCCACGCATAAAAATTAATGTAATTTAAAATTTTGAAATGAAAAAAAGATATTTGAAACTAATTGCCGGTTTGATGTGTTTTAAAAATGTACAACCCATTTCTCATTACCGATGGGCCATTTTCTCGGCCAACCGAATGAAAGCTCTCCTCGTCTTGAAAGATTTGCAGCCCAACAGGCCTGACAAAGTGACTTACTTGGCAAATCACAAAAAACTAGGTTGTGATCGTGGACCCAGTTGTCAGCCTCTCCATGTACAGTACTCTTCCAATGGAAGTCGTTCCTTGACCACGTTGACCACGCCGCACGGAGAGCACCACGGCGGTGGAGGACGGCAAGGCCTAGGAAGGGGACGACGCGGCAGTGGAAGCCCACACGGAGAGGACTACGGGGGTTCACTGGTTCGGCTACGGTGTGAGGCTGTCGTCGCCGCAGGGCCTGGCCAGCGGTGGGAATAGTAGGGGTGGTGAGGCCTCTGCGGCAGCACAGCCGGCCAGGGGAGGTAGGAGCATGCGGCACGACCAGCGCTGCTTTGGGCGGCTGGAGCAAGAAGACCAGAGGTTGAAGAAGCACTACGTTCGTTGGATGGACATGGTACGGTCACTGTAGCTAGAATCGTTCATATTGACTAAGTTGACAAAGCCCTTCGTCCCCGTCAACTTAGTAGGCCCACGAGTCAGCCTCCCAGCAAGGTGGGTCCCAGCTAACCGGGGGAGTATTCATTTTTTTGTGCGTAATAAGGAGGCACTTCCGGTGGGTCCAAGCTGACATTTGGGGGAACGTTTTTTTCGCAAAATACGGTGGCCCGTCCGGTGTGTCCCAGCAGTCAGGGGAAACGATTTTTTTCCCAAAATACTGGTGGCCCGTCCGGTGGGTCCCTGCTGTCAGGTGGAGGAATAATTATTTTCCGCGTAATAAGGAGGCACTTCCTTGCGGCTGCCGTGGACCCAGCTGTTAGCCTCTGCACGTACAGTACTCTTCCGATGGAAGTCGGTCGTTGACCACGCCGCGTCGAGAGCACCAGGGCGGTGGACGACGGCGAGGACTAGGAAGGGGACGACTCGGAGCCGGGGAAGACGCAGCAGTGGATGCACACGCGAAGAGGAGTACGAGGGTTCACTGGTTCGGCTGCGGTGTGAGGCTGCTGTCGCCGCAGATTAACAGGGGGTGTGGGTGAGTAGAGGGATGACCTGGCCAGCGGTGGGAGTAGTAGGGGGCGGTGAGGCCTCCGCGGCATCACAGCCGGTCACGAGAGGCAGGAGCACGCGGCACGACTGGCACTGGTTTGGACGGCTGGAGCAAGAAGACCAGAGGTTGAAGAAGCACTACGGTCGTCGGATGAACATCGTACGGTAACAGGGGCTAGAATCGTTCATATTGACTAAGTTGACAAAGCCCTCCATCCCCGTCAACTTGGTAGGCCCACAAGTCAGCCTCCCACTATGCTAGGTTCCAGCTGGCAGGGGGAATATTCATTTTTTTGTGCGTAATAAGGAGGCACTTCCTTGTGTGCGAAGATAGCTGGTGGGTCCGACATGTCAGCGGGGGGCACTTTATTTCGCAAAATACTGAGGCCCTTCCGGTGGGTCCTAGATGTCAGGTGGAGGAATCATTATTTTGCGCGTAATAAGGAGGCATTTCCTTGTGTGCGGCCGTGGACCCAGCTATCGGCCTCTCCACGCACAGTCTACTTCCAATGGTGTCATTCGTTGACCACGTTGACCACGCCACGCCGAGCGCATCCAAGGTGGTGGACGACGGCGAGGCCCCGGACAGCAACGAGCCAGAGATGGGAAGACGCGGGAGTAGAGTCGCAGACGGAGAGGTGTACGAGGGTTAACTGGTTCTAGTGCGGTGTGGTTCGGCAGTCAGTGGAGAAGAATAGGAGGTGTGGAGGGGTGGAGGGATGGCCTGGCCAACGGTGGAGTAGCGCTTCATAGCGAAGCGTGCTAAGAAGAGCTGCTAGCAGCAGGAGGCGGGAGGTGGTCCCGGCGGCGCTGGAGGAAGAAGACGAGAGATTGAAGATGGATGCCTATCGTTGGATGTAAATCCAACGGCTAACATGTCAGAATCATTTGTTGACTAAATTGACAACGACTTGCATTGGCTTCGACCTATTGGCCCACATTTCGGCCTCCAAAAATGTGGCACATATTCAACCCATTTTTCAGAATTTACAGTCTTTTTTTTTGCGCGGTAGAATTTACAGTCAATTTGATCTTTTTTTTGAATTACATCCATTAGCTGGGCTGGATGAACAAATAATGTAGCGTCCATGCGGCCCGTTTATTTTATTTCCTAAAAAATTACAGGCCATTTGCACTTTCTCGAAATACACGATTTTGCTGGGCTGATTCTAATTATAATGTTGGGTTGGGCGAGCAATGTTATCAAAAAATAAAAAGGGGATGAGCATTTTGTTATAAATATATTTAAATAATAAGTGATATTATTACATTCGTCCTTAAATCTTACCAAGCTTTTGTACACAATCACTAGGATTTTCGTGCCAAAACAATCTAGGATTTTATTTGTTAAGAAATTATTTTTATAAGTTAATAAGATGTGGGATATTGTTTTCTTACATATGTAAGTATCTGTTAAATATATGATGACAATAAAAATAATATATAATAACATATGAAATATTTTTTTAGAAAAACAGGGAGCATCTCCCCGATTCCATTGCTGAGAATGAAACCACAACATATTCTGATACAGCAGCTCAAAGAGCAGTTCGAAAGCAAAGATAGAAAAGCTACAAACTAGGGGGGCTGGATGAACAAGTTCTCTGAATAACACAAATCACCCGAACGGTGCCAAAGGCAGAGCGGATAGAGGACTCAAATGACACAAGGAGGGTCCATCGAAGCCTTCATGGTCTTCAGCCGAGGGGCCGTGTCAGCCTACGGCGACCAGTAAGCAAGCGGAGAGACCGGGCTGGAAGGCGTAGCATGGTGGATGCCCCTCTTTTTCGGCGCCAGGTGCCCATCATCTTCATTAGAGATCTTGAGACGAGCCCACGGGTCCAGCCCCAGAGCAGGTTGAGCCTTGTTCAGCCACAAGTGATCGCCAACGGTTTCTAGAGGGATCTTGTTAGGGTTTCCACGAAGCTCATCAACTTGTCCTTGTCCGATCCAGAGGAGAGAATCGCCCAGTTCCTCACCTTGTTCCTGATCAACCTCAAGACCGTGGAATGGAAATCCAGGAGGTGTTACTGAAAATCATAGCATTTCTATATTTCCAGAGGCACCAAAGGACAGCTGAGCTAACAGTGTTTAAAACTGAGCTCTTTTTGGTAGCAATCCAGAATCTGGCGACAGATTCGAAGGATGAGCCAATCTGACTAGAGAAATATTCCTCAACATGGGCCCAGAGATGTTTAGCAACTATACATTTAAAAAATAGGTGAGAACAAGACTCTTGTTCCAAGCAGTAAACACAATCAAGGGGTTTGATGATGTGTCTCTTCATAAGGTTATCCCTAGTCATTAATTTGTTTTTGGAGAGAAGCCAGAGAAATACATGAATTTTAGGGGGAACTCTCAATTTGCAGACAACAGGGATAAACACGGGTTGAACCCCTCTAAAGTTGATAACATGGTAGAGGGAGCTGGAGGAATACTTCCCCTTATTGGCCAGCTGCCAAATCAGGGCATCCGGCTCGGCAGTAAAGGCAATGCTTTTGTTAAAGAGAGTTTTAGGCATTGACCGTCCCAAACTTCATTGACACTTTTGTTAAGCTCATTGCGGAGAGAGTAAATAGGTCAAAATTGGACTGCTAGGGGGGATGTGCCAAACCAACTATCTTCCCAGAACCTGGTTCTGCTCCCATCCCCTATGTTCCATCTGTAGCCAAATTTCACAGCATGCATAATAGATTTTAATCCTTTCCAGAATCTAGAGGTCTTAGGGTTGGAGGAAGGGACAAAAATATTAGGTTTATTTCCTAGGTATTTATGGGCAATAAGAAACTTCCAGGGTTTCAGGTCTTCCTCATAGAATCTTTTAATCCAAGACCCTAGAAGACAGATGTTAATTTCTTGGAGGTTAGGTATGCCTAGGCCTCCAAAATCTTTTTTCATAGAGACTAGGGCCCAATTAGGAAGGTGTAGCTTCCTATTTCCCTCAAAATCATTCCACAAGCAATGAGACATCTGAGAATTGATGAGGTTCACTTCCCATTTAGGGAACTTGAAGAAGGAGAGGAGATACACTGGAATGCTAGCCAAACAAGCTTGTATGAGGATCAATCTACCTCTGTAAGAGAGAAGTTTGCCCCTCCACCCAGCAATCCTTTTAATGATTTTATCCAGAAGGGGTTGGATATCCTCTCTCTCCTTAGTTTATCATAGTGGAGAGGGATACCTAGGTACTTAATGTGGAAGTTACCTTTATTACAGACTAGAATAGAGAGGAAGTCAACTAACTCCTGATCATCCATGTTGATAGGGATGAGTTCACTTTTAGAGTAGTTGATTCTCATGCCTGAGACTTGTTCAAACCAGGTTAGAACAGTTTTCAGATTGCTAGCATGTGTGGAGTCATTGTCTAAGAAAAGGATGGTATCATCTGCATATTGAAGGCAGATGATGCCACCAGGGCAGACCTCAGGACAGAACCCTGCAATCAGACTATGATCAGCAGCTTTGCTCAGTATTTTAGTAAGAACGTCCACTACTAAATTAAACAAAAGCGGGGAGATGGGGTCACCTTGACTAAGGCCTTTACCAGCAAGGAAAAAATCACTTTCACAGTTATTTAACTTGACCCCAACAGACCCCCCATGAGTAAGTTGCTGGATCCAACTCTCCTCTATGAAAGGCTTGGAAAAGATCTAAGAGATCATTTTTCACCAAGTCCCAAAAATGCTAGTAAAACAAGAAGGGAATCACATCAGGACCAGGAGCCCCATCAGGATAAGAGATAAAAATGGCTTCCTTCACCTCTGTCTCTGAAAAAGGGGCTACTAGCAGCTCATTTTCAGCAGGAGAGACTTTTTCAGAAGCAGAGAAAAAATTGTTTTGTAGAGAGAACCCAGAAGGGTTTTCTTTCTTAAACAGGTCTTTGTAGAAGTCACTAGCCACTTTCAGCATCTCATCTACCTCAGTAAAAGGGCCATTAGGGCCATCAAGGGAGTGAATGAGGGTATTCCTCCTCCTCTGGTTAGCTATTGCATGGAAGTAAGCAGTATTTCTATCACTTCCAACATATCTAGCAGAACTGTGGGTTTTCCTTCTGACAGGGCAATTCTCAACTTTATGGGTAACCATTTTGCAGATAAAACAACTCTTCGGCTTGACACATTTATCCAAATGATGCCCTGGTTCCCCACAGTTGTAGCAGATCACCTCAGAGTATGCCATAAGGCCCGAAGCAGGGGCAGGAGCAGTTTTCTAGGCCGTACCACTGCCCAACCGGCGCTCCCCCCCCATTGTGATAGGGAAATTCATCGGAGTTCCTGGTTCCTGCTCATCCTCCAGCCAGATGTTGTCTCTCAGGAAGCAAAAATAACCACCAGACAACTCAATTGAAGTTGATTGCAATCCTAATTTCAATCTTCTGCATGTTTGGGGGAGAGGTAATGTAGGGGATCCACCTGCTCCGGCTCCGGTGGCGTGCTGGTGGGCAGGAGTCCAGTCAAGCATTCTCATCTCGCAGCACGGCGTGGATCTCCTGAATTCACTTCTCCTTCCGCCCATCGAACGAATGCAATCGGCGGCTCACTGGGGTGGGGCATCCTGTGCTTCTCCGAGAAATCTCCTTGAAGTAGACCCGTAGGGCTAGATTTAGCAGCTCCCAATCCACATGATCCTTGCACATCCGAGCATACCTGCGTGAGTGAGAGAACGGATTCAGTCCCACCGTTTGATCTCAGATCCAAGGGCTCTCGGAAGCCCGTATCATGGGAGAATGGAAAGCCACTACCCTGTCATTCGCATGCTGGCAGTTCACTCCTACTCGTGCCCGCACGTCCTTCAATACTACGGCGGTTCGCTCCTAGTCGTCCCGTCCATTCACTTTACGGCAGTTCCACTAATCCTAACCCTCCTCCCAAATCCATGGCGTCCCAAATCTCCATGATCGACGGTGAGTACAAGGTTAGAACCATCACCGGCGATGAGTTCGATGCCATCTACACCCATTCTTCCGCGACGGTGAAAGGATGCCTTTCTCGCTTCAGACGCATGTTCGAAAACTCAGATGATGAGTGGGTCGCTGGGCTAGATGTTGAGTACACCACAGTCCTGGGACGAGAGAAGGATCTAAAGGACGAAGAGAGGAAGAAGCCCATTGTGATCCAGGTTTGCGTGCATGACTTATGCTTGGTCTACCACATATGCCATGCCGATGTTGAGTGCCAGGATTTTAAGGACTTCCTCGGGAGCAACCTAGTCAAATTCGTTACTGTAGACTTTGGTAATGACAAAGAAATCCTGGGTCGGATAGGCCTCGTTGTAGGCAACCCCTTCGAGCTCCAGAAGAATCGGCTGGTGCCCTCTCGTCAGCCTTCAATGCTGACCCTGGCAGGAGCCATGGTTCATCCTTCGTACGGTAAACTGGTGAAACCTCCATACACGTTTCATCGTCATGCATGGCAGCGGAATGTACTAGATATAGACCACATCCAGTACGCTGCAATGGATGGCTACCTTTGCTTCAATATCTACAAGGGTTGGATGAAGAGCAACAACCAAGTGTGCGGTTCAAGCAATGAAGTATCGGCCAAGAGGAAGAGGGACAAGGACGAAGTTGACGACGTGGACGAGGACTCCGAGTAAGGTGGCGGTGTCGTTGCTCATGGTGGTTCTAATGCAGTGTCTACTGGAACAGTTGCAAAGTATAATTTCAAGTGTGCTTAATTTAATTTGAGGGGTGTGTTGTGTTGAGCCCCCAGCAGAACTATGTTATGTTTCTTCTTGTTACTTTAACTCTTTAGTACGTACATACTAGTATTTCTTACATTTCATCTTTTAGTTGGTATAGTACTACCACTCGTTTCTTCACATTATATACGTACAATATATATGGCCAACATCATATAGCCAGCAGTTTAGTTGTCAAAGAATTTCAGGGTGCTTAGTTTTGTCAAAGAATTCTAGGATGCTTAGAGGGTGCTTGGATCCAAGGGACTTATTTTAGTCTGACTAAAAATAGTCTCTTTAAGAGGCTAAAGTTCCTAGCACCCCTGACTAAAGAGGGGCTAAAACTAGTCTTGAGACTAAAATTTTTTAGTCAGGGGTACCCCTACTAAAATGTGGATTAGTCCTCTCTCTACTCATTTAACTCCTCTCCTTTAACACAGGCGAGTTCTGGATTGGAGGGTTTGGAGGATAATAAATGCTCATTAACTTGATTTTAGCATTTTTTGTATTTGGATCCAAGCATGGGTGAGGCTAGCATGTTTTAGTCCCACTACTTTTAGTCATGGGACTAAAACGTATCCAAGCACCCTCTTAGTTTATTTGAGGGGTGGGTTGTGCTGGACACCATTATTGTGACTAGCCTTTTTAATAGTACTATATGCATAATTTGGCAACGAGCGCTCTCTATATGTACCACCTTTTTTTAATTTCAAGTTTTGCTCCATGGCGCAATCCATCGATACTACTGCTGTACAAAAGTATTGAAGGAAATATGCCCTAGAGGCAATAATAAAGTTATTATTTATTTCCTTATATCATGATAAAAGTTTATTATTCATGCTAGAATTGTATTAACCGGAAACATAATACATGTGTGAATACATAGACAAACAGAGTGTCACTAGTATGCCTCTACTTGACTAGCTCGTTAATCAAAGATGGTTATGTTTCCTAACCATGGACAAAGAGTTGTCATTTGATTAACGGGATCACATCATTAGTTGAATGATCTGATTGACATGACCCATTCCATTAGCTTAGCACCCGATCGTTTAGTATGTTGCTATTGCTTTCTTCATGACTTATACATGTTCCTATGACTATGAGATTATGCAACTCCCATTTGCCGGAGGAACACTTTGTGTGCCACCAAACGTCACAATGTAACTGGGTGATTATAAAGGTACTCTACAGGTGTCTCCAAAGGTACATGTTGGGTTGGCGTATTTCGAGATTAGGATTTGTCACTCCGATTGTCGGAGAGGTATCTCTAGGCCCTCTCGGTAATGTACATCACATAAGCCTTGCAAGCATTGCAACTAATGAGTTAGTTGCGAGATGATGTATTACGGAACGAGTAAAGAGACATGCCGATAACGAGATTGAACTAGGTATTGAGATACCGACGATCGAATCTCGGGCAAGTAACATATCTATGACAAAGGGAACAACCTATCTTGTTATGCGGTCTGACCGATAAAGATCTTCGTAGAATATGTAGGAGCCAATATGAGCATCCAGGTTCCGCTATTGGTTATTGACCGGAGACGTGTCTCGGTCATGTCTACATTGTTCTCGAACCCGTAGGGTCCGCACGCTTAAGGTTACGATGACGGTTATATTATGAGTTTATGCATTTTGATGTACCGAAGGTTGTTCGGAGTCCCGGATGTGATAACGGACATGAAGAGGAGTCTCGAAATGGTCGAGACATAAAGATTGATATATTGGAAGCCTATGTTTGGATATCGGAAGTGTTCCAGGTGAAATCGGGATTTTACCGGAGTACCGGGAGGTTACCGGAACCCCCCGGGAAGTATATGGGCCTTAGTGGGCCTTAGTGGAAGAGAGCAGAGGTGGCCAGAGATGGGCCGCGTGCCCCTCCCCCCTTGGTCCGAATAGGACAAGGAGAGGGGGCCGGCCCCCCTTCCTCCTCTCTCTCCTCTTTTCCCCCCTCCGCGAATCCTATTCCAACTAGGAAAGGGGGGAGTCCTACTCCCGGAAGGAGTAGGACTCCTCCTGGCGTGCCACCTCTTGGCCGGCCAGCCCCCCCTTTGAGCCTTTATATACGGGGGCACGGGGCACCCCTAGAGACACAAGTTGATCCACGTGATCATATTCTTAGCCCTGTGCGGTGCCCCCTTCCACCATAATCCTCGATAATATTGTAGCGGTGCTTAGGCGAAGCCCTGCGATGATGGTACATCAAGATCGTCACCACGCCGTCGTGCTGACGGAACTCTTCCCCGACACTTTGCTGGATCGGAGTCCGGGGATCTTCATCGAGCTAAACGTGTGCTAAAACTCGGAGGTGCCGTAGTTTCGGTGCTTGATCGGTCGGGCCGTAGAGACGTACGACTACATCAACCAAGTTAACGCTTCCGTTGTCGATCTACAAGGGTACGTAGATCACACTCTCCCCCTCTCGTTGCTATGCATCACCATGATCTTGCGTGTGCGTAGGAATTTTTTTGAAATTACTACGAAACCCAACAGTGGCATCCGAGCCTAGGTTTTATGTGTTGATGTTATATGCACGAGTAGAACACAAGTGAGTTGTGGGCGATATAAGTCATACTGCTTACCAGCATGTCATACTTTGGTTCGGCGGTATTGTTGGACGAAGCAGCCCGGACCGACATTACGTGTACGCTTACGCGAGACCGGTTCTCCCGACGTGCTTTGCACAAAGGTGGCTAGCGGGTGACAGTTTCTCCAACTTTAGTTGAACCGAGTGTGGCTACGCCCGGTCCTTGCAAAGGTTAAAACAGCACCAACTTGACAAACTATCGTTGTGGTTTTGATGCGTAGGTAAGTTTGGTTCTTTCTTAAGCCCGTAGCAGCCACGTAAAACTTGCAACAACAAAGTAGAGGACGTCTAACTTGTTTTTGCAGGGCATGTTGTGATGTGATATGGTCAAGACATGATGCTAAATTTTATTGTATGAGATGATCATGTTTGGTAACCAAGTTATCGGCAACTGGCAGGAGCCATACGGTTGTCGCTTTATTGTATGTAATGCAATCGCGCTGTAATGCTTTACTTTATCACTAAGCGGTAGTGATAGTCGTGGAAGCATAAGATTGGTGAGACGACAACGATGCTACGATGGAGATCAAGGTGTCGCGCCGGTGACGATGGTGATCACGACGGTGCTTTGGAGATGGAGATCAAAAGCACAAGATGATGATGGCCATATCATATCACTTATATTGATTGCATGTGATGTTTATCTTTTATGCATCTTATCTTGCTTTGATTGAAGGTAGCATTATAAGATGATCTCTCACTAATTATCAAGAAGTGTTCTCCCTGAGTATGCACCATTGCGAAAGTTCTTCGTGCTGAGACACCACGTGATGATCGGGTGTGATAGGCTTTATGTTCAAATACAACGGGTGCAAAACAGTTGCACACGCGGAATACTCAGGTTATACTTGACGAGCCAAGCATATACAGATATGGCCTCGGAACACGGAGACCGAAAGGTCGAGCGTGAATCATATAGTAGATATGATCAACATAGCGATGTTCACCAATGAAACTACTCCATCTCACGTGATGATCGGACATGGTTTAGTTGATTTGGATCACGTAATCACTTAGAGGATTAGAGGGATGTCTATCTAAGTGGGAGTTCTTAAGTAATATGATTAAATTGAACTTAAATTTATCATGAACTTAGTCCTGGTAGTATTTTGCAAATTATGTTATAGATCAATAGCTCGTGTTGTTGCTTCCCTGTGTATATTTTGATATGTTCCTAGAGAAAATTGTGTTGAAAGATGTTAGTAGCAATGATGCGAATTGGATCCGTGATCTGAGGTTTATCCTCATTGCTGCACAGAAGAATTATGTCCTTGATGCACCGCTAGGTGACAGACCTATTGCAGGAGTAGATGCAGACATTATGAATGTTTGGCTAGCTCAATATGATGACTACTTGATAGTTTAGTGCACCATACTTAAATGGCTTAGAATCGGGACTTCAAAGACGTTTTGAACATCATGGACCATATGAGATGTTCCACGAGTTGAAGTTAATATTTCAAGCAAATACCCGATTTGAGAGATATGAAGTCTCAACAAGTTCTATAGCTAAAAGATGGAGGAGAATCGCTCAACTAGTGAGCATGTGCTCAGATTGTCTGGGTACTACAATCGCTTGAATCAAGTGGGAGTTAATCTTCAAGATAAGATAGTGATTGACAGAATTCTCTAGTCACCATCACCAAGTTAGTAGAACTTCATGATGAACTATAATATGCAAGGGATAACGGAAACAACTCCCAAGCTCTTCGTGATGCTGAAATCAACGAAGGTAGAAATCAAGAAAAACATCAAGTGTTGATGGTTGACAAGACCACTAGTTTCAAGAAAAGGGCAAAGGGAAGAAGGGGAACTTCAAGAAGAACGGCAAGCAAGTTGCTGCTCAAGTGAAGAAGCCCAAGTCTGATCCTAAGCCTGAGACTAAGTGCTTCTACTGCAAAGGGACTGGTCACTGGAAGCAGAACTACCCCAAGTGATTGGCGGATAAGAAGGATGGCAAAGTGAACATAAGTATATTTGATATACATGTTATTGATGTGTACTTTACTAGTGTTTATAGCAACCCCTCAGTAATAGATACTAGTTCAGTTGCTAAGATTAGTAACTCGAAACGGGAGTTGCAGAATAAATAGAGACTAGTTAAGGGTGAAGTGACAATGTGTGTTGGAAGTGGTTCCAAGATTGATATGATCATCATCGCACACTCCCTATACTTTTGGGATTAGTGTTGAACCTAAATAAGTGTTATTTGGTGTTTGCATTGAGCATGAATATGATTTGATCATGTTTATTGTAATAAGGTTATTCATTTAAGTAAGAGAATAAATTGTTGTTCTGTTTACATGAATAAAACCTTATATGGTTACACACCCAATGAAAATAGTTCATTGGATCTCGATTGTAGTAATACACATAATCATAATATTGAAACCAAAAGATGCAAAGTTAATAATGATAGTGCAACTTATTTGTGGCACTACTGTTTAGGTCATATTGGTGTAAAGCGCATGAAGAAACTCCATGCTGATGGGCTTTTGGAATCACTTGATTATGAATCAGTTGATGCTTGCGAACCATGCCTCATGGGCAAGATGACTAAGACTCCGTTCTTCGGAACAATGGAGCGAGCAACAAATTTGTTGGAAATCATACATACTGATGTATGTGGTCCGATGAATATTGAGACTCGCGACAGGTATCATTATTTTCTGATCTTCACAGATGACTTAAGCAGATATGGGTATATCTACTTAATGAAACATAAGTCTGAAACATTTGAAAAGTTCAAAGAATTTCAGAGTGAAGTTGAAAATCATCGTAACAAGAAAATAAAGTTTCTACGATCTGATCGTGGAGGAGAATATTTGAGTTACGAGTTTGGTGTACATTTGAAACAATGCGGAATAGTTTCGCAACTCACGCCACCCGGAACACCACAGCGTAATGGTGTGTCCGAATGTCGTAATCGTACTTTACTAGATATGGTGCGATCTATGATGTCTCTTACCGATCTACCACTATCATTTTGGGGTTATGCATTAAAGACAGCTGCATTCACGTTTAAAAGGGCACCATCTAAGTCCGTTGAGACGACACAATCTGAACTGTGGTTTGGCAAGAAACCAAAGTTGTCGTTTCTTAAAGTTTGGGATTGTGATGCTTATATGAAAAAGTTTCATCCTGATAAGCTCAAACCCAAATCGGAGAAATATGTCTTCATAGGATACCCAAAGTAGACTATTGGGTACACCTTCTATCACAGATCCGAAGGCAAGACATTCGTTGCTAAGAATGGATCCTTTCCAGAGAAGGAGTTTCTCTCAAAAGAAGTGAGTTGGAGAAAAGTAGAAAACTTGATAAGGTAATTGTACCATCTCCCTTATTGGAAAGTAGTTCATCACAGAAATCTGTTCTTGTGACTACTACACCAATTAGTGAGGAAGCTAATGATGATGATCATGTAACTTCAGATCAAGTTACTACCGAATCTCATAGGTAAACCAGAGTGAGATCCGCACCAGAGTGGTACGGTAATCCTGTTCTGGAAGTCATGTTACTAGACCATGACGAACTTGCGAACTATGAAGAAGCGATGGTGAACCCAGATTCCGCAAAATGGCTTGAGGCCATGAAATCTGAGATGGGATCCATGTATGAGCACAAAGTATGGACTTTGGTTGACTTTCCCAATGATCGGCAAGCCATAGAAAATAAATGGATCTTCAAGAGGAAGACGGACGCTGATAGTAGTGTTACTATCTACAAAGCTAGAATTGTCGCAAAAGGTTTTCGACAAAATTCAAGGTGTTGACTACGATGAGATTTTCTCACTTGTATCGATGCTTAAAAGTCTGTCCAAATCATGTTAGCAATTGCCGCATTTTATGAAATCTGGCAAATGGATAACAAAACTGCAATCCTTAATGGATTTCTTAAAGAAAGAGTTGTATATGATGCAACCAGAAGGTTTTGTCAATCCTAAAGGTGCTAACAAAATAAGCAAGCTCCAGCGATCCATCTATGGACTGGTGCAAGCATCTCGGAGTTGGAATAAACGCTTTGATAGTATGATCAAAGCATATAGATTTATACAGACTTGTGGTGAAGCCTGTATTTACAAGAAAGTGAGTGGGAGCACTACAACATTTCTGATAAGTATATGCGAATGACATATTGTTGATCGAAAATAATGTAGAATTATTCTGCAAAGCATAAAGGAGTGTTTGAAAGGAGTTTTTCAAAGAAAGACCTCGGTGAAGCTGCTTACATATTGAGCATCAAGATCTATAGAGATAGATCAAGACGCTTGATAATTTTTTTTCCAATGAGTACATACCTTGACAAGATTTTGAAGTAGTTCAAAATGGAACAGTCATAGAAAGGGTTCTTACCTGTGTTACAAGGTATGAAATTGAGTAAGACTCAAAGCCCGACCACGGCAGAAGATAGAAAGAGAATGAAAGTCATTCCCTATGCCTCAGCCATAGGTTCTATAAAGTATGCCATGCTGTGTACCAGATCTATTGTATACCCTACACTGATTTTGGCAAGGGAGTACAATAGTGATCTAGGAGTAGATCACTGGACAGCGGTCAAAATTATCCTTGGAATAAGGATATGTTTCTCTATTATGGAGGTGACAAAAGGTTCATCGTAAAGAGTTACATTGATGCAAGTTTTGACACTGATCTAGATAACTTTAAGTCTCAATCTGGATACATATTGAAAGTGGGAGCAATTAGCTAGAGTAGCTCCGTGCAGAGCATTGTTGACATAGATATTTGCAAAATACATACTGATCTGAATATGGCAGACCCGTTGACTAAAATTCTCTCACAAGCAAAACATGATCACACCTTAGTACTCTTTGGGTGTTAATCACATAACGATGTGAACTAGATTACTGAATCTAGTAAACCCTTTGGGTGTTGGTCACATGGCGATGTGAACTATGGGTGTTAATCACATGATGAAGTGAACTATCTATGTTAATCACATGGTGATGTGATCTAGATTATTGACACTAGTGCAAGTGGGACACTGAAGGAAATATGCCCTAGAGGCAATAATAAAGTTATTATTTATTTCCTTATATCATGATAAAAGTTTATTATTCATGCTAGAATTGTATTAACCGGAAACATAATACATGTGTGAATACATAGACAAACAGAGTGTCACTAGTATGCCTCTACTTGACTAGCTCGTTAATCAAAGATGGTTATGTTTCCTAACCATGGACAAAGAGTTGTCATTTGATTAACAGGATCACATCATTAGTTGAATGATCTGATTGACATGACCCATTCCATTAGCTTAGCACCCGATCGTTTAGTATGTTGCTATTGCTTTCTTCATGACTTATACATGTTCCTATGACTATGAGATTATGCAACTCCCATTTGCCGGAGGAACACTTTGTGTGCTACCAAACGTCACAACGTAACTGGGTGATTATAAAGGTACTCTACAGGTGTCTCCAAAGGTACATGTTGGGTTGGCGTATTTCGAGATTAGGATTTGTCACTCCGATAGTCGGAGAGGTATCTCTGGGCCCTCTCGGTAATGCACATCACATAAGCCTTGCAAGCATTGCAACTAATGAGTTAGTTGCGAGCTGATGTATTACGGAACGAGTAAAGAGACTTGCCGGTAACGAGATTGAACTAGGTATTGAGATACCGACGATCGAATCTCGGGCAAGTAACATACCGATGACAAAGGGAACAACGTATGTTGTTATGCGGTCTGACCGATAAAGATCTTCGTAGAATATGTAGGAGCCAATATGAGCATCCAGGTTCCGCTATTGGTTATTGACCGGCGACGTGTCTCGGTCATGTCTACATTGTTCTCGAACCCGTAGGGTCCGCGCGCTTAAGGTTATGATGACAGTTATATTATGAGTTTATGCATTTTGATGTACTGAAGGTTGTTCAGAGTCCCGGATGTGATCACGGACATGACGAGGAGTCTCGAAATGGTCGAGACATAAAGATTGATATATTGGAAGCCTATGTTTGGATATCGGAAGTGTTCCGGGTGAAATCGGGATTTTACCGAAGTACCGGGAGGTTACCGGAACCCCCCGGGAAGTATATGGGCCTTAGTGGGCCTTAGTGGAAGAGAGGAGAGGTGGCCAGAGATGGGCCGCCCCCCCCCCTTGGTCCGAATAGGACAAGGAGAGGGGGCCGGCCCCCCTTCCTCCTCTCTCTCCTCTTTTCCCCCCTCCGCGAATCCTATTCCAACTAGGAAAGGGGGGAGTCCTACTCCCGGAAGGAGTAGGACTCCTCCTGGCGCGCCACCTCTTGGTCGCCCCCCCCCCTTTGAGCCTTTATATACGGAGGCACGGGGCACCCCTAGAGACACAAGTTGATCCATGTGATCATATTCTTAGCCCTGTGCGGTGCCCCCTTCCACCACAATCCTCGATAATATTGTAGCGGTGCTTAGGCGAAGCCCTGCGACGATAGTACATCAAGATCGTCACCACGCCGTCGTGCTGACGGAACTCTTCCTCAACACTTTGCTGGATCGGAGTCCGGGGATCGTCATCGAGCTGAACGTGTGCTAAAACTTGGAGGTGTCGTAGTTTCGGTGCTTGATCGGTCGGGCCGTGGAGACGTACGACTACATCAACCAAGTTAACGCTTCCGTTGTCGATCTACAAGGGTACATAGATCACACTCTCCCCCTCTCGTTGCTATGCATCACCATGATCTTGCATGTGCGTAGGAATTTTTTTGAAATTACTACGAAACCCAACAAGTATACATTTTTTAAAAGGCTAGAGGGCGGGGCAGTCTAGCTTGGTCGGTTTCACGAGAGGCGAGGGCCTTTGTGATTTGACGGCTCATTACTGCTGGAAGGCGGGGCCTTGTGATTTGACTGCTCGTATAAAAGCGCCGACGACCTGATCAAGGAGGAGCAAAGAACCGTGCGGTATACTCAAGTTTTCCACTGGAGTAGTACTGCAACGGAGGAGCACGAAACACGGCAGCCTAGTGCCATATGGCGATAAAAAATGATATAATTTGCTAGTCATCTCATTGTTAGCATTGTCCTATTCATTGCCTCAAAAAAACATTGTTCTATTTTTGCCTCGCAGAGAATGTGACACGTGCGGCGAAGCACCCGAAGCAAAATATGAAACACAGGAGCAAAAGAAGAAGGAAGATTATCACCCCAAATGATCTAATTCGCCGCGGAGTCGTAACTGCTTCTTCATCGCCTGCACGACCTCCATCTCCTTGCGCGTCTCCTCCGCCATCTTCATCATTGTGTCCATGACGCGGCATTTCTCGACGTGAGTCTTCATCATCTGTTCCATGGCCACATTACGTACCTTGACAGCAGTCGGGTGCTCTATGCGCAGCTTCGCCAACTCTTCCTTCTGTTCCATGGCGAGGGCCTGCAGCATCTTCATCGAGGAACTACTATTCTCATGCAGCTTCTTCCAGCCGGCGTTCTTCTCCTTCAATAGGTCGATCTCGTGGCAGAGCTTCGCATTGTCCTCCCGAAGTCACAGGATTTCACCGGTCGCCTTCTTCTATGAGGCAATGCTCTTCTTCAGCAGCATCACCAAGCCGGCGGTCAACTCCCCCTGCTGATTGAGCTCAGCGGGCATGTTGTCGAGGCTCTCCTTCAGCAACTCCATCAAGCCTTGGATGAACTCCTTCTGCTTATTGAGCTGATCGGGCATGTCGTTGAGGGATAACGACTCCAGCTCCATCGGCTCGGCATGTTCGCCTCCGCGGCTAGGGCGCTCCTGGGAGCCATCGCCTGCCCGTAAGAGATCTTTTGAGGTCTCTATGTGGCGGCGAGCCCTCTCTTTTTTTCCGCAGCCTTGGTTGCCGCTCCCTTGTTACGAGTAGTTCTCGACCTAGAGCTCCGCTCACCGGCCATGGCAACGACGGACGAAGAAGAAGCACTTATGAGGAGGAAAGGTAGAGTGATTTTCGGTTAGGTAGTTCCCCCTTTTATAACCTAAGTACTAGCACTAGTACTAATACCTGCATAGTGGGAACACGTTCAGGTTTGGTATGTACTACTAGTAGGTGTGAGCAGGCTTTCGAATGTGATGGGAACAAGGTAAAGATTAATTGATGGTTTTGGTTTCGAGGCCCGAAATGGCTCCCGATGAGTTTAGCGGAACATAAATTTCAAGTACTACACTACTCAAATGCGTAAATATTGAGTAGTATGTTACTGTCAAAAATTGGCACAAAATACGAAGGAGACCAATGGAAGTACTACTAGCAACCCACGATTTAACTACTCACATGCGTGCAGTGGAGTAATAATGTATTTCTTCCGCCCTCATGTCCACTCAATTTGCATGCACTGTATTAATCGACCATCAATGAAGTGAATGACTTTACACGCGTCAAATTATCACATGGGGTGGATCTTGGTACAAAATTGCATCCGCCCATGTACCCGCGTGTGCGTGCGAGGAATGAGTGCGTGCATGGTGTGCGTGCACATCTTCGCTTCGTGCATGTACCGCCAGTATGGCTCAGGGAGGACGAGTACATTCTTCTGGAACCAGCAGCACGTCACTGTGATCAATCCACGCAAGGAGGTTGCGACAATGCCTACACATGTGCCACATGGCTTCATGAACTATAAGAGAGACACTGTGTAGCGTGCCATTGGTATTCTAGTTTACGTGTTTTGCACAAACTCGAAATACTAGTAAGGTACACGTGCATTGCACGCAACAGATTTTGCAACCAAATTATGAATAAATACCACACTATAGCATGTAAGCTCTGAGTCATATATGCATGATGTAGCCCTTCGTTTAATTCTTATAGTTCATATCATTCAAAATCAATTAGTTTTTGTAAAAAAGCTAAGAACACGGGAATAGGAAAAACATGGGATTATAGTGGAATGTCGTCTTGAATCCTACAGGATTGTATGAGTGTTTGATTGTGCATAGAAAAAGCGCAGAATTCTTTCAAAGAGGTTTGAGTGGATGGGATGTTTCCTATGAAATCTAGTGCAAATGAATCATATGGAAAAATTCCTATGGTTTACAATCCTACGAATCAAACAACCAAGATAGGAAAAATTCCTAATGATTAGAGTCCTCCAAAATTCCTTTGAGAATCATTTGAATCAAAGAAGCCCTTAATATATTTTATGATTCATGGAATTGTGCGTTGTAAAGCATAAAGTAAAAACAAATAATGGCAATTCAACTAGAAAAAAAGTTTGGGCAGTTATGATACGGAAGAATCTAGAACAAAAGAGAACCACTGTCGTTTTGAGGTTTGTGCATTATGCTTAAGTTCAACCATGGAGTCTGCTAGATTGTACATGTGGCAAAATCCGGTGGGTGAGCTAGAAGATGGTGCGAGGGGCCGAGTGGCGGGAGACTATGAAGGAATGCACAAGTGGAGATCGATATTTAGAGAGAGGGGGCGAACACGTGCGCTGATGCGCGCAGTGGCGGAGCCATGAAAATTAAATGAGCTAGGGGGGCAAGCATTGCTAATCCTTTACGAGGAGGGTCAATTCATGAACTTAAATCATTTTTAGCAGCAATTGTCTAATGATCACATTCATATTAGCCTTGATATATAGTGATGTTAGGGGGAGGGGGCAAGGCCCTTACTGCCCCCTGTCTTCGCCATTGTGCACGCGTGTGAGAGATGAAGAGGAAGGCATGGATGATGAGAGGGGGGCGTTGGATACATAATTAATGTGGGTGTATTCGCTATATATGTTAATCCTATATAGAGAGATATAGATTGATCGATGCAGATGTGGGAAAGAGGGTGAGACCTCACTGGATATATCGATTGATCGATTTGTGTGGAAAACTATGAAAGACCTAGCTATATACACACATACATAGAGGAACATCGATTGTTGTGAATGCACGCGTGAGAGATAAAGAATGCCCGATATGATGGAGAGGGGGATGTGTGTTGGTGTGTGCCTTCATGGGAGACCGACCTGAAGAAAAAGATTGCATGTGTGCGATGGATAATGCCGACTGGTAGTGTGTGTGCATGCATGCACGAGAGAAAGTTAATGGTACAATTATAAAGAGAAGACTACTGTGTGGGTGTAAAAGAATAGCTGAATAGGTGAGGTCACAATCAATGTAAAGTTGAATTCAAATATTTAAATAAGAGATCCTGATGTTTGAAACCCATGCATGCATGAATATAACGGAGATCTGCGCGGTGTGGTTTGGAAACGAGCATGTTGTAATGTATACACATTGAACAAGGTCAGACTGATTTGAATTTGAGATACCGATGGCACACATCATTTGGCCATGTCGCATCCGTGCATGGACACACTATTCTAATTGGAGATGATGGGCGGCTTTTGCATCACATATCTATATCTATACCCCTATATATATTATATTTTTTATATTGTGTGCGGGTAACTTTAACTTTGAAAGATGGTCATTGGATGAGGCGAATCCGATGGTCCAATGATGGCAAATTTGAGCACTACTGGCCGTTGGATATCATCTAGATTCCACCAGATTTCGCCACATGTATATTCTAGAAGACTCCATGGTTGAACTTAAGCATAATGCACAAACATCAAAACACAAGCACTTCTTATTTGTTCTAGAATCTTCCGTATCAGAATTGCCCAAATGTTTTTCTACATGATTTGCCATTATTTGTTTTTACTTTATGTCTTACGACGCACAATTCCATGATTCTTAAAATAGATTAGCTTTCTTATAAAAACTAGATGATTTTGAATGAAATGAACTATAAGAATTAAACGAACATCTACACCATGCATATATGACTCAAAGCTTGCATGCTATAATGTGGTATTTATTCATAATTTGGTTGCCAAATCTCATGCGTGCAATGCACGTGTACCTTACTCTAGTCTAAATGGTGTTTGTGTGTGTGTTGTGCGTGTTGAGGTGCAAATTGTCCTTTTTTTGGGTACATGTTAAGCTTGTTCTTCCGAAATTTCAAGCCGCGCCTTGTTATGCCGAAAATTCAAGCTAGCATCTCTGTCTATCGTGCTGCGAAACTCCTGCCACTTCAACCCACGCCTTGTTAGCCCGAAATATTTAAGATATATCTTTGTCTCGTTGTGCTCCGACAACTCCCTCCATGTCAACCCGCGCCTTGCTATTCCGAAATTACAACGCGCGCGAAAACTCCCACCTCCTGTGAAATCCAGACACGCGAAATGCCCGTGGTACCCATGAACCGAAAGAACCGCCTCAAATCGGTGGGGGTACTTTCATAACTTACCCCATATTTCGGACAAGCGCGTCTCTAAGCCATGGTTCCCCACTGCCATCCCATCCGCCCACCCATTCGTACACCGAAGTCGTGAAAACCCGCGACGAAACCCCACACCCTGCTCCGTCCGCCACCCAGCCGGAGCCTCTTCCCCGATGATGCCGTCCACAGCAACACCTCGACGTCCCTCATCCACCGTATCGGATGAGGATCCGTCGTCGATCTCATCATCCCGCCGGTTCAGCCACCCCGTCCTCCACCTCCAAGGAGCTACCCCGATGTTCCCCTCGTATTTCGCGCCACCTCCATTCCCACACCGCCGTCTTCACCTGCACCATCGGAAGAGCATCATCATCACCGTTTCCTTGGATGAAGCTGCGGCCTAATCGGCGCCACCAAAGAGGTTGTACACTAATCGCCGCATTTTCTTCTTGATTCGATCTCACGGTGCTGCCGGCGCTCGGTCCCGAGCCGACACGGCGCGGCTCCATCCATGGCGGCGTCGCCGGCCACTTCCTCCACGACGTCGCTCCCTCGGCGGCGACATCCACATCAGTAGGACGTGCTGCTGCTTTAGCTCTCGCTCGCGCTGCTGCTCTGCTCTTGCTCTTGGTTCCCTGCCTGGTCTACTCTTGCTCGCGCTTCTACTCTCGCTCTTGCTCTTGCTTGCGATGCTGCTCCGATTTAGGTACACTTCAGTCGACTAAATCGACTTTTGGGTCAGTCGATTTTCAGGTGGTGGGGAACTCGCCAGGGTGAAGGAAGAACCAGCCGCAGCAGGGAGGGGGGCTCGCCGGAGAGATACCCCACTATCTATCTTAGGGTTCAGGATGGGGGCGGTGGTCGCCGGTGGTGGTGGGGCGGTGGCGTGGGGATCGCTGGAGAAAAAGCTCGGCACGGGGTGGCCTAGAGGGATGGCCGGGGCGGCGGCGGACCGGCGGTGGGGAGTGTTTTCGGGGAAGGCGGGGCGGCGCACCGCCGGCCGCGGGCGGCGGGGGGCTGCTGTTTGGACGGCTCAGGGGGTGGAGGTTGAAGATGAACCGCAGGCCCTTGATTTCGTATCCAATGGCTGCAAAATCGACTCACCAGAGATGAAAAAGTCAGTTGACCGACGTGTAGCCTCACCTTGCTAGTCGTTCAGTTTCGACAGCAAAATTCAGTTTTGACAACAAAATTCAGTTTCGATAGTTAAGTTCAGTTTCGACAGTTAAGTTCAGAGATGAGCGGGTGATGTATTTTACATCTAGCACTTTGTGGTTATGTATTTTACGTCATGTATTGGAGATGCTATTAGAATTCCACTCAGGTTAACGTTGTTCGTTGTCTCTCTTGTCCTGCTTCAGCCTCGGCGTCGTACAACTCACCGGAGCTGCTCCAACGATGAAACCCTCCATCACAGCGGAGCAGTACCTCGGGCTCCATCTCCAGACACCTAAGATCTTCTTCCCCTCCTCCGACAGCCAAGTCAGCCGGAGCATCCTCACCGGCCAACCCAATCACGCTGAGATCGACATGGCTTCGCCAAAGACGTTCTACACTTGTTGCATCTCTTTTTTACTCTACATGTTATATATATTGTCCACTGAGCACTCGTAGTGACGAGAGATACGATTATTTTATCCTACTATATGACAAGCAGTGAGGTACCAGGCAACTTAGCTATCCGTGATGGACTCTCTTGAACGCCATCATTATTTATCTCTACGCGTTTCAGCTGTGCATTTGTCGATGGGCCTGGGAGTTGAGCTAGTATGGTAGTGGCCTGGGTCCAAAGTAATAGAAGTAGCACAAAAACATTTTTTAGTGTAGGATTTTCCTTGCTCAAGCCTGCCTACTAGAATCGCCAATGATTGAAAGGAAAAGTGATTGAAAAACATCGGAATTGGAAGGTTTCCTATGGTACTACTACTTTTCATGAATTTGGTGCAAAGGAATGGTGCAAAGGAAAACTGTAGGATTTGTTCCTTTAGTGTCTCCTTGGAAGAAAAACCATAGGAATTCTAATTTCCACTTCTCCTCCTTTTCATATTCCTATTCATCAAGCATAAGACTAAGAGATAGTAGCATAATAGCATTATAACCGTACATTTTCTTGTGGTTTGACTTAATCTCACCATGCTTTTTTGCATCCTGTGATCTTCCAATTGTTGTGAATCAAACACCCAAATTGGCAGAAATCATGTGTTTTTAAATTCTCTGTTTTGCACGTGCATTCCTATCCTATTCCTGTCTATTTCCTATCTCTGCATTGTTAGAATCCTCAAATTCAAACAAGCCCTTACTCAATTACTTCTGTTATAGATATGTGTCAAAGAAAACCTTGTGTGGTTTGTCCTGCTCCTGCGGCGCTGCCCAGCTCAGCTGCTCCAACGACGTAAGGGTTCACCACAGCAGGGATCCGCTCCCCAGACTGTCTTTCACCGCCTCAGATCTTCTTCCCCGCCGTCGGCAGCCACGGCAACTGCATTACCATCATCAACTGAGCAGATGACCTTGAGGACTACACGGGTCCGCAAGAGAGGTCGCACTCTTCCGTGTCTGCTTACGTTATGCGTCGCTTAATATGATGACATGCTACATTATCGTCGTGTTCACCTATTAGACTCCGAGTTAGTTTCAAACTAATGCTGAAACTTGAGTTTTTAAATGGTTGTGGGGTACATATTGGGACAGCAATCAGTACTATCTGTCTACTATCTGGTTAATCTCCGGTGTCTACTATGAGTTTCATGTTGGGTGCAAACAAACATTAAAGGAGCCATTATCTGTATTTTTTAACTAAAGCTATTATCTGCCTGCTATCATTGGTTTTGGGTCTATCCACAGTTTGCTACCATCACTCTGGATTTGTGCATGCACTCCTTACATAATCTCGCTATGTTTTATTCCTATGCATGCCAGTTATTGTACACAATGGAACTGATCATGTAGAGCAAAAGAGACGACCCTTGTGTGGCAATAAAATTTCATGCAGACGTCGTTCCATGGTGGGCGCAAAGGCAGCCCCCCTCCACCCATTTCGGATCGTAATCAAGAGGAAGATAACTGTTATGAGGGGGATTCAGAAGGAGAAGACCACTCCTATTTACCCCATGAGGTCTTTGCTCTAACTTGGCATGCTGATGTTGGTAATATCATGCATATGGTGCCTTGAATTGCTTACTGTATACATTAAAGATGTCATCTGCTTAGTTTAGACATGCTTTGTGTCAATGCCATCTGTTTAGTTTCTTTATCGTATATGTGAATCATGCAATGCCATCTTGTCTAGCCAGGCATCATATGTGTGAATTTTGCAATGCCACCCTGGTTAGCCAGTCATCTTATATGTGAATTATATCATGCCATCATTTTTTTATTATGTGTTAAATTTGTCAACAATTTTAGTACATTCAATTACTCTTCCTGTGCATCAGCCATTTGGCACAGTCATGGAAAAATCTGGAGTGGAAACAAGGTCTTCAGAGCAGACAATGCTATCTGACGAAGAGCATGTCTTGCTGGTTACTGATAGCTCCACAGAGGAGGATTCAGAGACAGATGACCAGTCATATCCCCCCCCAAGGTGCATGCCCTAACTTGGCAGGGTTATGTTGCTCATACCGTGCGTATGGTATCTTGCATTGCTATGTCATTTGCTTAGTTTACACATGCTTTGTGTGAATGCCACCTGTTTAGTGTCTAATTACCATATATGTTAATTATGCAATGACATCTTGTTGCAAGACATTATATATGTGAATTATGCAATGTTATCTTGTTGCAAGGCATTATGTATGTGAATTATGCAATGCCATGCTGTTTAGTCAAGCGTCATATATGTGAATTATATCATGTCGTCTTTTTTTGTATTTCTCATTGCATTTGTCGACAATGTTTGTATATTCAACTGCTCTTCTTGTGCATCATCCATTTGAATTGGTGATGGAGAAATCTGGAGTGAAAACAAGGTCTTCAGAGCAGACAATGCCACCTGCTGAAGCAGATATCTTGCTGGTTACAGATAGCTCTTCACAGGAGGATTCAGAGGCAGATGACCAGTCCTATTATCCCCCTGAGGTGTATGCTCAAACTTGGCAGGGTTATATTACTCATATAATGCATATGTTGTATTGCAATGCTTAGTTTTTACATCATATACACAATATTGAATGCCATCTCCTTAGTTAACACATCAGATATGCGATTGCCCTCTCCTCACTTCCTTAGTATATAAACCATATATTTGAATTATGTCATGCTATGATGTTTACATAGACAGCATGTATCTGAATTATGGCATGCCAACTCATTTTCTAAAGACATAATATAGTTATATCATCTCATCCTGTTTACATAGTCATCATATTTAAATTATGTCATTCTATCCGTGAATTATATCATGCCATCATGTTTCCATCGACGACATGTTTGTGATTTATGGCATGCCAACCACTTTAATAGACACATCGTATAGTTATATCATGTCATCCTGTTTACATAGTCATCATATTTTGAAGTATGTCATTCTATCATGTTTAGTTAGCCATCATACATGTGAAATTGTGTCATTCTATCCTGTTTAATTAGCCATCATATATGTGAAATTATGTCCTACTATTCTGTTTGCTTAGACAACATAAATGTGAATTATTTCATGCCCTGTTTTCTTCCCTACTATCCATTGCACCTGTCTATCTTACAATGTCTGTACATTCAATTACTTTTCTTGTTTATCGGCCATTTCAATTGGAGGGAGTGATGGCAGTATCTGTGGGAGTAAAAACACGGTCTTCAGAAAAGATCGTGCTACCTGTCGATGCAGGTAGAACCACGGTTGTACTTGCCCAAGAACCAGCCCCACCACACATAACCCACACTCATGCAGATTGTACCCCTACCCAGTTGGACAGAGAACCAACTACACCCCTTCTAACCCCAACCCCAGCAGATAGACACCCAGTTCCCATTGACACAACACCGTCTCCACCATAGAGCACCCAAACACAAGCAGTTAGTAAGGCAACTACAGTGCCCAAATCACGAGGACCACCACTTCGAACCCGAAGTCAACGCTTAAAGCAGAAGAACAATTGTTCTCAGGTCAGGTTTCGTAGCTATGGTTCATACTACTTTGCTCTTGCATCACTGTATTTACTGATACCAACTAATTTCAAATTTGAAGGATGCAATTGAAACTCCAATGGCGCAACAGGTATGTTTTAAACCTGTTTCTTCAACGTGTTTGGCTGTTTGCTGTTGTAACTTGCTCTATGTTGATTTCAGTTTCAATTGAATAAACAGTTATGTTCTCATGCCATGCACATTACAAGTGTTGTTATTGCTGTGTAGTTTCCCACACTTATATTCTGCCTATGCTGCTTTGTCTTAAATAGATACGATTCGAACTGTATCTATCTTGATTTGGCAACATAAACTAGAATGATATAGACCATACAGTGACCATACTACATAGATATATGTTTGTTTCATGCTGTTATCCTGTCCACCTTACTACTGAACTGGTAAACCTGAGATGTGTTTGTTCGTTTCTCTTTTAGAACGCGGATAAAATATTGGAGAAGAGTACCCTGTTATGCAATGGTAAAGGAAGTAATGCAGATAAGCTTCAAGATAGTGAGACATCCCTGTTGGTCTACAAGACAGCTGATAAAAACTATATTGAAGACACTAAGACAACCCCAAAGTCCTATCTTGATGTAGTGTTCGAGTTACTGGCTACCACTCCTGGCACTAGCTCTTCGAACTCGTTGCCTGAATCAGTTCGGCTTCTTGAGTCTCAACTTCAAGTTGAAAGACATCGATCAGATGTTATGCGACAGGAAGCCGAAGGACTAAGGAAGTCCCTACAGAATTCAGATGCATACTTTCTGGTGCAACAGCAAGCGCTGGAGGACTTAAGCGCCAAACAAGAGAAAGTTAATAAGCTTACCAAGCATCTTGCCAGCATTATGGGTACCCAGGATATTGTTTCTTGAGCTCTTCTGAAGTGGTTTCAGTTCTGGACTTGTTTTGCTGCGGCGTTTATATGCTGCTGTGTTCCCTATATTTGCACTGGTGGCGAACTTTGATGCCCAGTGGATGTAATATGTGTAATAGCCGTGATAGCCTAGTGTAAGTTGCTTGCTTATTTATTTCCTTGTTGTCTTGTTTATTTGTTTGCTTGTAGTCAGTGCAGTTCTTTTTCTGCGGTTTGCTAGTGGCTGCAATAACCTTTTTTTTTGAAACTAGGACACAATAACCATGGGCTAATATTTACTGTCATGACACTGGGACTCCTACGGGCCATAGAAAGTATGGGCCTTCTACGGGCCGTATAAATAGTGGGCCTTCTACGGGCCGTAGAAGCAGTGGGCCTTCTACGGGGCGTAGAAACAATGGGCCTTCTACGGGTCATATCATCAATGGGCCTTCTACGGGTCGTATCATTAATGGGCCTTATATGGGTCGTATGATCGATTGGCCAAACATGGGCCGAACAGACCGCATTCTGGCCGTAAACGGGCTAGAGTTGGAATCGTCCGTTCATGGACCGACCATAACGGGCCATCGTTAATAGGCCGTATTTGATGACGCTATGAAAACGGCCCAACGTATTAACGGACCACAAACGGGTCGACTGTAACCACGGGCTGAATTTGGCCCACAAGCAGAAATGACAATAACGGGCCGTAAGTAAACGAATGCTAGAAATGAGCCCAAGAATAAATGGGCTCTGAAGAAAGCCAGAAGATAACATGGGCTGGAAACGACCCAACGGTATAATGGGCCGTTAATGGGTATAAAGTGATACACTGTTCATCACGGGCCAGTTTCACCATGGGCCGTTAATGGGTGTAAAGTGATACACTGTTCATTACGGGCCAGTTTCACCATGGCCGTTAATAGGCCAAGAGTTACATAGGGCCTCATATGGGCCGAAAGACGTCATGGGCCATACATGGGCCAGAAGTGAAAACAGGCTGGAATCATATTGGATGGCCCAGATGACGCTACTGGGCCTAATTCGGATAGGGCGTAACAGGCCTTGGGTTAGCGGGTTGTAAATGGGCTATATTCGAACAGGCCGTTAACAGGCTTTCCATGGGCCGGCCCGCCGGCTTTTGACCAACTCAAACGGGCCGGCCTTTACACAGGAATGGGCCTCTGTTTGGTCGTGCCACGTGTCGACATATCATAGGCGCCTATCTGACCCACTGACGAGCTGACACGTGTTTCGTCCGGCCAATAAGAATTTTACACGTGGAAATTTCCCATTGGTCGGGGCTGCTAACGGGTTATCGGATCCAAAACCCGACCCGATAGCTTAACGGTGTTCCGTTACGGTGGATGCCATGTGTCGGTCACCCTTGACGAAAGCACTTCTGTGACACGCGATTTATCGTCATGGAAGTGGACACTTCCGTGATGATAATTTTGGTAATGTCATGGAACACTTCTACGACAGCACAGGTATGACTATCTTGATTCTGTCATAAATTTGTCATGGATGTACATGCATAACAAAAAAGCGACCTACGGTGACAAACACGTATCATCACAGAAGTGTATTTTTTTGTAGTGTGTACTTGGCGCTCGATGGTGTTTCTTGTATCTTCATGCACCTTCTTGAGATGGGTCGCTCGTGCACTTGCGTCCAAATTGATTCGCTCTTGGAGTGGTAGAGGTAGAATATCCAATGGTGACAAAGGGTTGAATCCGTAGACGACCTCAAAAGGGACTTGCCGGTTGTTGAGTGTCTTGCTCGGTTGTAGGCGAACTCGGCGATGGGTAGACACTCCTCCCACTCCTTGATGTTCTTCTTGATGAGTACTCGAAGTAGAGCGGAGAGTGTGCGGTTTGTCACCTCCGTTTGGCCATCGGTTTGAGGATGGTACGCCGTGGAGAAGAGTAGCTTGATTTCGAGCTTGGCGCATAGGGTCTTCCAAAAGTAGCTAAGGAACTTGACGTCGCGATCTGAGACGATGGTCTTTGGCACACCATGGAGACGCAAAATTTCCCTACAAAAGAGATTAGCAACATGTGAAGCATCGTCTATCTTTTGGCAAGGAATAAAATGTGCCATTTTTGAGAATTGGTCCACAACGACAAATATGGAATCTTTCCCATTTCAAGTTCTAGGCAAACCAAGTACAAAGTCCATGCTAATGTCTTCCCATGGTTGGTATGGGATTGGTAAAGGCATATAGAGACCATGAGATTGAGCTTTGGACTTAGCTTTGCGACATGTAGAACACCGGTTGGTGAAATGATTGACGTCCCGAAACATCTTTGGCCAAAAGTAGCTCTTTGAGAGCGTGGCAAACGTCTTGTCCCGTCCGAAATGTCCCATTAAGCCTCCTCCATGAGATTCCTGCAAAAGCAACAAACGAAGAGAGGACTCGGGAATGCAAAGTTTTTTAGCTCTCATAAGATATCCGTCTTTAATGTAATAGCGTTCCCAAGATGTATTCGACAAACACTTGGCATAAGGAGTAGCAAAAGTTACATCATGCTCATACAAGTCTTTAATATGCTCAAAGTCGATGACATCTAACTCAAGTTGTGTGACAAGCATGCATATGCGGGAAAGAGCATCCGCTACTATGTTTTCTTTACCCTTGATGTACTTGATTGCATAGGGAAAAGACTCAACAAATTCACTCCACTTAGCATGATGCTTGTCCAACTTTGTTTGTCCCTTAAGATACTTGAGAGTCTCATGATCGGTATGAATGATAAACTCATGGGGGCGAAGGTAATGTTCCCATTCATGCAAAACACGGACTAAAGCATATAGCTCTTTGTCATAGATGGGATAATTGAGTTGCGCTCCGGAAAGTTTCTCACTAAACTAAGCTATGGGGCGCTTCTCTTGCGTTAACACACCTCCTATGCCATTGCCACTAGCATCGGAATGAATTTCAAAAGGCTTGTCGAAGTTGGGTAATGCAAGCACGGGAGCATGAGTAAGCAAATTCTTAAGCTCATTGAATGTGGTATCTTGGGATGGTCCCCAAACAAAAGGCGCATTCTTCTTGCTGAAAGCGTGCAAAGGCGAAGCAATGGTGCTAAAATCCTTGACAAAGCAACGGTAGAAACCCGCAAGGCCAAGAAAACTACGTACTTGATGCAAGTTGGTTGGTTGCGGCCAAGTCTTAATAGCATTGATCTTGGACTCATCAACATGAACACCCTTAGAAGAAACAACAAAACCCAAGAAAACGAGCTTATCAACACCAAAAAGGCATTTCTCCATATTAGCATAGAGTCGCTCTTTTCTAAGAGTTTGCAAAATGGTGCGGACATGGGTGACATGCTCTTTGATAGATTTGCTAAACACAATAATGTCATCAAATTAGACCACAACAAATATACCAATGTAAGGGCGAAAGACATGATTCATGGGGCGCATAAAGTGCCCGGAGCTTCTGAAAGACCCATAGGCATGACTAACCACTCATACAAACCAAACTTGGTTTTGAAGGCGGTTTTCCATTCATCACCCTCTTGTATGCGGATTTGATAGTAACCACTCTTAAGATCAATTTTGGAAAATATAGTGGCACCGCTAAGCTCATCAAGCATATCATCTAGGCGTGGAATGGGATACCTATAGCGAATGGTGATTGCATTGATAGGTCTACAATCTGAGCACATGCGAAAACTACCATCACGTTTTGGCACAAGAATGACCGGAACGGCACAAGGGCTCAAACTTTCACTCACATGTCCATGGTCTATGAGATGCTTTACATGCCTTTGTATTTCTTTTGTTTCGTCGGGGTTGACACGGTATGGAGCTTTGTTCGAAAGAGGTGCTCCGGGGATGAGGTCGATTCGGTGCTCAATGCCTCATAGAGGAGGTAGACCCGGAGGTAGCTCATCGGGGAAAACATCTTGAAATTCCTACAAAAGAGAAGACAACACTAGAGGAAGAGTGTGAGAAGTGTTAGTTTGTGATGCATTGTCCTTGCACACGAGGACGTAGTGTAGGACACTAGATGGGTTCTCACTCACTTCTCTCATCTCATGTTTGGTGGCAAACAGAACTAGGTTCTTGTTTTCGCTCATCGTGGAGGCACTCGAATTTGGCTTGTGGTGCTCACTCTCTTTTTGGTGGCTCGCTCTCTCACTATGATCTCCACGATGGGTGGCTTGCTTGTCAGCGATCACTTGACTTAGCGACATTGGACGGAGGACGTACTCCTTGCCCTTCATCTTGAAGATGTAGTGGTTCGTTCGGCCGTTGTGTACGACTCCTCTATCGAATTGCCATGGCCGTCCAAGGAGAAGATGACAAATGGTCATTGGAACAACGTCGCACTCCAAGGTGTCTTCGTAGGCGCCGATTTTGAAGGAGACCTGTACTCGGTGCTCGACTTGGATGGTGCCGGAGTCACTAAGCCATTGCACTTTGTATGGATGTGGATGCTTCGTCTTGGGCAATTGGAGCTTCGAGCAAAGTTCTTCACTTGCAAGATTATGACAACTCCCTCCATCGATGATGACTTTGATGGATCGTCAATTGATGCCGGCCTTGGTGTGGAATATGTGGCATCGTTGGTCTTCTTCTTGGTGATGTTGGAGAGTCAAGACTTTGGAGACAACAAGTGCGGGACTTGAGCCTTCATCACAAAAGACTTGTTCTTCTTCATTGTTCACTTGGCGGTGCATGGCGACTTGCTCGAGGGCTTCCATTTCGCCTTCGCTCATGGAGTCATAAGTGCCATCGTCGTTGAAGACCATGGTTCGCTTGTTGGTGCACTCGTAGGACTTGTGGCCTCGGCCTCCGCAAGTGAAACACTTGAACGAACTCGTCTTGACGGTCTCGTCGGTTGGATTTGATGATGATGAAGCTCTTGGCTTGAAGTTGCTCGTAGGAGGATGGCTTGTAGGTGATGAAGCTTTCTTGGAAGTCGACTTGTCGATGTTGGAAGTCGAAGGTCTTGTAGTCGGTGTTGGAGTCGTTGAAGCTTGGTTATTGGAGAAGTCGTAGGACTTGGATGAGAACTTGGCATACTTGAAATCATCTTGCACTTGGCGTTCCGCTTTGGTAGCTTGGTGCACTAGCTCGACGAGATTTGAGTATGGTTGGAAATCGGCGATCTTCTTGATAGGGTGATTGAGTCCGTTCAAGAAACATGGCATTGTTTGCTCATCATCTTCCGTGACATTGGCTCTTGTCATTGCAATCTCCATCTCCTTGTAGTATTCTTCAACGCTTTTTGTTCCTTGCTTGAGTTGTTGGAGTTTCTTGAAGAGGTCGCGGTTGTAGTAGGTAGGTACGAAGCGTGCTCTCATGACATCCTTCATTTGTGCCCAAGTAGTGATGGGTGATTCACATCTTGCCTCTCGGCTCTCTATGATTTGTTCCCACCAAATAAGGACATAATCTTGGAACTCAAGGGATGCCATCGCGATCTTCTTCTCTTCTTCAAAATTGTGCAAGCGGGAGATCTTGTCAACCTTCAATGCCCATGAAAGGTACTCTTCGGGATCGTTGCTTCCGTTGAACTTGGGCATGGTGAACTTGAGTTTGCCATAACGTTTCTCTTCATTGTGTTGGGGTCGGGGATGATGACGCCCATGTTGTTGATGATTGTGCAACTTGTTGTGCTCTTGGCGCGGAGGGTTGTTATCGCCATGTTGTTCTTGTCGTGGAGGATCTCCATTGTCTTCATGCTCTTGATTGAATTTTTGTTCTTGGCGAGCTTGTGGAGGAGCTTGTCGAACTCGAGGGAGGAACTTGATGATGCACGCGAGCTTGAAATCTTCGTTCTTGAATTTCTTCGTGAAGTGCTTCCTCTTGTTCACGGGCTTGTCGGCTTCGGTTGGCAACGGCTCGACTCGAATCGCGTAGAGCTTGTTGCTCCGCAAGTGCTTGAGCATCGCGGAGTTTTTGTTCTTGACGTTGTGCCTCAGCATCTTGAGCATTTTGGTGTAGACGTGCTCGCTCTTCCTCTTCATGTTGGTGTCGTCGTTGTCGTTCTCGGGCTAGCGTAAAGGCCTCTTGAGTTTGACGTTGTCGGCGCTCTTGAGAGTCGATGTCGTGTAGCGGATTGAGGCTTGCTTGACGGTCGGTGCGCGCGGCTCGACGAAGAGTGTTCAATTTCGGTGTACTAAAGCCGGAGAGGGTGAAGTCGGAGTGTCGGCTTGAACGGCTCCTTCTTGAAGTGGAAGACGAGCAGTTGAGCAACAAAGCACGAATTTCGTCCATCCTTGCGTCATTCTCTTGCTTGTGATCGTCGAGCTTGTGGTCAAAGTAGTCCCTTTTACGTTGCTCAGAAAGTCGCAAGTCGGCGGCAAGGTTGTCAATGCGTTCACTCATAGCTTGTTGCTCTTGATGCAAAGCACGTTGTGCACCGAAGAGGTGACTCTTGGTGACGAAGGAGTTCATGTCGTTGTCTTGCTCCATGAAGAGTGGGTTGGTAGAAGTACTTGGCCTATCCATCATTCCAAGACAAATGTGAGTGGTAGAAAGAGAAGAACGAGTACCAAATGTACCTTGACCGAAGTTGAAAGTGGATCGAGGATCACTCCAATGTAGGACAAGTAAATAGCACAATTGGTACGAGTTCTTGTCGGTTTCTCACACCTACACAAGTAAAAGATTTTGGTGGAGCTTGGTTAGGATGGTGGCACAAAATTTGATGCAATTGTAAGTGAGCTTCAATAATGTTGGAAAAGATTCGCAAGATGTAATGTAACAAGTAGACCAAGCATATATGGTACACGGAAACACACACGCAAAAAGATAAGTGGGGTTGTGCAACCAAGGGTGAGCCAAAATGTGGAATCCACAAAAATGCTCTTGTTGCACAACACTACAGAGACGCTAGCACGATTGCACAATAGGCGGATACAAGAACTTGTGCACAACCTACTTAGCAAAAATGCAATGACTTCTATCCCAAATATGTTCTATGCAAGGTGTTGCTATGATATGATCTAAGATGATCGACTATGACAATCTTAATGTTGTAAGATGCTATGGTTCTTGCTTAAAAGCTCTTTGCTTATCTTTTCTCTTTGCTTAAAAGTTTGTTTGGCTCTTTGATGTTTGAGCTCTTTTCTCATGCAATGTGCACAAGTCTGATCACTAATGTGCGATGACAACTTTGTGACACAAGAGATGATACCAATATATGCAACAATGATTTATGTATGCTATGGGAAGTATGATCACTAATGTGCACAAGTCTCGTTGCCGGCAATACTCAATGGCTAGTCTCGATGGGTAAGCAACGCAAAGGAGTAAGGCTATGATGGCTATCATGTAATGGCAAGAGTGATATGTCCAATACCAAGATGAGGTTACCGGTCTTGCTTCCGGTATGGTGTCAAAATGGTGGCACGAATACCAAGATGTAGTCGAGGTGGTCGTTGTTGATGATGCGTCTGTGGCGAAGATGAGTGGCGGTGATGTCGATGTCGAACCGTACCTAGATAGCCGAAACACAAAAGGATACGGAAAAACCGCGAACTCAAAATCTCAAATGTCATTCTTGAAGAAAGAATTATTTCCGGTTCTAGATAGCCGAAACACAAAAGGATACGGAAAAAGATTCTTAATGTATGTATGCACATTAAGCATACATACATTATTTCCGGTTCTATACGGAGGGGTGTGACCCCCCTCACGGACGATGAGGAAGAGCCTCCACCTCCGTCAGACAACGAAGAAGATATGCGTGATAGTGATGATGAGACCGGTCGACAAATAGATTACAATAGTGATGATTCATATGCGTTCTAGAAAATGTAAGTTCTTTTAATGATCATTACAATAGTATGCTTAATGTGCTCTAATGTTATTAATGTTTTTCCTTTATTCTTGTTTATTTGATATCCTTACTAATTGTTTATTCTCTTCTCAATGCAGGTTTGCTAATCATGGGCAAGTCCAGCGGTACCAGTTTCCTCAGTAAATTCAAAGGACTTACTCGGAGTGGACGAGCCCACAAGGTTCCCTGCTGACTACGTGAGGATGACACCTCAAAGGGAGGTGGAGGGGTCAGGGGAGGAGACCCTAGAGGAGGAGGGGGTGGGAGGAGAGCCCCTAGAGGAGGAGGAGGTGGGGGAGAGGCAGCCGGGGCAAAAAAACTTCGGGCCGTGTCCGAAATAGGAGGGTCTTCTTCGATGCCCTCCTATACTGAGGCACCTTCTGAGTCTGAGGAGGAGGAGTATGATCCTGATGGCGAGGAGGAGGAGGAGGGTGAGGAGGAGGAGGCCGAGGAGGAAGAGAGGCCGGGGAGGAGGGTGAGGGGGAGGGCGAGGAGGATGGTGGAGGGGAGGTTGACCCCGAGTTGTGGGGTGACTTGCCACCGGGTGCTCTGCACGGGTGGCTGCGTGGTACTGGCGGAGTACCTACACCACCTTCTATCGAGGCGCACAAGTGGCTCATTGAACCTGCGAGGACAGAGTAAGTGCCTCTCAATCATATTTTCATCACATGACAACATTTTCTTATTGTGCACATGGCAATCCTTTGATTTTTTTTGCAGTAACTGGATCCTTCGTGGAAAGGGTCGTAAACCGAACGGCCTTATCACTGTCCTATTGAAGGAGTTTTGGCCTGGCCTATTCTGCCCGCGGCCAGACAGGGACCTGCAGCTGCGGGTTTTGGCCACAAGCTGGGCCCACTACAAGGCTTGCAGCAACACGGAGTACGAGACGGCCGCTAAGGCCGTGATCACCAAATTTTGGGTAAGTTCTCTTCTGAATCACTTGTCTTCAGTTTCGTTCATAGTTTATCATTTAATCACTCAACTCATGCCTTGTTTGCTACTAGTTTATGCATGATTGCGGCAACTCTATAGAGTTCTTGATGAGCACAAGGTCAGAGCCGACGTGGTCTTGCTTGCAGCTGTGAAGAAGAAAGCTCGTCAGTTGCAGTACGAGGTGCGCTGGGTTGCCATCTCGCAGTACTACCACATCTACCTACAACAAAAGATGACCAAAACTCAAGCGCAGAGGCAACGACTTACCTTGAACAGGGAGCAGTTCATGATGGTAACTATTACTAACTTTTCATTGTTTCAAGTAGTCAACTATATGTTTCGTGCTCACATGTCATCCTTCCAAAATTTGCATAGGTTGTTCCTCATTGGTGCTATGGAAGGCATGACATATGGGCGAGTTTGGTGGATAGGTGGCTCGGTGACGATGCAGAGTTTGCTACCAAGAGCATCAAGGCCCGGGCTAACCGTGGAAAAGACGGGACACAGGGCCAAGGAAACAGGAACCACTGGGGCTTCAAGGCCATGAAGGTATATCTATATGCATGATGCATTTTTGTTCTTCTTTACCAGCATGTTCTTATGTATGGCTAACTTTTGTTTGACGTTGCAGGAGGACTAGTTGAAGAGGCCGCTCTCAGACATGGAGTCGTGGAAGCTGGCCCGCGAGCGGAGTGATCGCAAGGACGGCGAGAGCCAGTACTACGGCAAGACCAAGGAGCACCTGGAGTCTTACACTCAGAACTATCAGAAGTTGCATCCGGATGTTCCTGTTCCTGAGGTCGCCCAGTCTCAGATCGACGACACGGTGGTGGTGGCCATTCAAGGGAAGTCACATGGCCGGTATCCATGTTTCGATGGCTCGATCACTCCTTCGATCTCGTACACACGGCTTTGGGCTACCAACCCGAGCCAGTTAGAGAGTACGGGGCGTTCACAGACTCCCTTAGCCCACCAGCATGCTATAAGTACTTCCCCTTTATCTTCTTTCTCTCTAGCATTCTCAGTTTATTTTCAGCATCGCTCACTTAGAAACAACCTAAATTATGTAGGCATATAAGGCCTTTGTCGAGCATAGGAATCTCGAGGTGCGGGATTACTTGCAACGAGTGAAGGAAAACAATGATTACAACCGTTAGATGATGACGGTTAGTTTTTCCCTCTTAAAACCAAGCTAAATTTTTGCACTTTCATTCCTTCTGGCCTTCTAATTTGCTTGTTTAACTAACATCCAGACTATGTTGGCGTCTTGGAGTAACCGCACGGATCCACCACAAATGGGACCCCCACCACCACCTGTGTGAGTACCCCCACACATGCCCACATTCGATGAATGGGTGGCACTAGGCAGTGATAGTCCGGTTAGTACATTTGCCTAACTACTGACAAAGTAGTTCTCGTTCATTCAACACTATCATATCATATTTACCATTAGAATCTTCTCTCAAACATGTAGGGGACCGGTGGCTCGACTCCTGCTTCGTCGACCCCAGTCACTACGATCTGGCAGAGTGATGGTGGTCGTGGTGGCGGTTTTGGCGGAGGTGGTCTTGGCGGTGGTGGTTTTGGCGGAGGTGGTCTTAGCGGTGGTGGTTTTGGCAGAGGTGGTCTTGGCGGAGGTGGTCTTGGCGGCGGCGGTCTTGCTTGATGTTGATGATGATACCCGTCACTACAAAAAAAAGACACATCCATGACATTTTGGGCTGAACGAATTTTTTTGTCATACATATGACACTTCTATGACGATAATTGTGAAAAAAAACCGGTATCATCATAGATGTGGTGGGCTCCTACTTCTATGACAGAAAATGGGCTTTTCGTCCTGGGCGGGCCGGAGACGCAGCTGCATGACATTCTTTGGGCCGTCCATGATGGAAAAACCGTGGTAGAAGCGAGGGGGAGGAAAATTTCGAGGAGTTCCCGCTTACGGTGGGAGGTCGGGGCCGAGCGATGCGCGTTTCTCTTGTACACGTACGCACGTATGTGCAAGGCGTTGGCTCTAACTGAACCCGAGCGAGGTGTTGGGCTCTAACTGAAGCCGAGCGATTGCACTATAGGCTACGCGTTACTGAACTCGAGCGATCGATCGATGGCTGTTAACTGAACCCGATCGAGCGATTCCTTCGCTACTACTGCTAACTGAAGCCGATCGATGGGATGAACAGTGAGCGTTGTGGGGGGATTTGGATGAACAGTGAGCGGTGGAGTTGCCTCTGGATGAACAGGACCCCGTGGTGTGGTGGACGGCTAGATGAATAGTAGATGGTGGAGGGGTGCCCGTGGAGGGGTGGATGAACAGGACCCCGTGGTGTGGAGGGCTGGATGAATAGTAGACGGTGGAGGGGTGGTTGAACAGGACCCCGTGGTGTGGAGGGCTGGATGAACAGTAGACGGTGGATGGGTGCCCGTGGAGGGGTGGTTGAACAGGACCCCGTGGTGTGGAGGACTGGATGAACAGTAGATGGTGGAGGGGTGGTTGAACAGTAGCCGGTGGAGTAGCGCGCGGTGGAGGCTGGATGAACAGGAGCCCGTGGAGGCCGGAGGAGGTCGACGGTGGAGATAAACAGTATCCCGTGGAGTCCCATTTTGCGGTACGCCACACCCCTCCCGATGAACAGGACCCCCATTTCGACCGTAGCGCTCCAACACAAGTCCGTTTCCTCCGTTTTGCGGTACGCCACACCCCTCCTGATCAACAGGACCCCCATTTCGACTGTAGGAGGTCTGTTTCCTCCGTTTTGCGGTACGCCAGACCCCTCCCGATGAACAGTATCCCGTTTTGAACATGGCCGGTCGAACACAAGGCCATTTCCTCCGTTCTGCGGTACGCCAGGCCTCGTTTCCATCGCTTGTTCCGTCCAAGCCCTCCCGATGAACACGACGCATTCCGTTGCCTCCCCATGAACACGACGCATTCCGTTGCCTCCCCATGAACACGACGACGACGCTGTTTCTCCGTTCCGACCTAGCCATGTACACGAGCACTGGCCGTACATATGCGCGAGTAGGCGTTCGAGACCCCGCCCGTATGTACACATACGTGGCTGTATTTTCTTTCTTGCACCCTGGCCGTTGTACGTATGTGTAAATGCTACGTGTGCGCCTCTATTACGACATGTGCGCGCCTCTACTACGACACGTGTGCGCCTCTACATCGACCAGTATGTACGTACATGTTTGCAACCAGAATGACAACGCTACGTACGCTTTGACCAGGTGGGTCCCGACTGTCAGGCACTTCCTTGCCTGCGAAGATGTAGCTGGTCGGTCCCAGCAGTCAGGGGCCAAATCGTTTTTTTTTTGCCCAGACGCACTTCCTTGCGTGCGAAGATGTAGCTGGTGGGTCCCAGCAGTCAGGGGGAAATGTTTTTTTTTGCGAAATACGATGGCCCGTCCGGTGGGTCCTACTGTCAGGTGGAGGAATAATTATTTTGCACATAATAAGGAGGCACTTCCGTGCTGCGACCGTGGACCCAGCTGTCAGCCTCTCCACGTACAGTCCACGTCCGATGGAAGCCGTTCCTTGACCACGTTGACCATGCCGCACCGAGAGCACCAGGGCGGTGGACGAGGGCGAGGCCTAGGAAGGGGACGACACGGAGCCAGGGAAGATGCGGCAGTGGATGCCCATGCGTAGAGGAGTACGAGGGTTCACTGGTTCGCTGCGGTGTGAGGTTGCCGTCACCGTAGAATAACAGGGGGTGTGGGTGATTAGAGGGATGGTCTGGCCAGTGGTGGGAGTAGTAGGGGGCGATGAGGCCTCCGCCGCATCGCAGCCGGCCACGGGAGGCAGGAGCACGAGGCACGACCGGCGCTGGTTTGGGCAGCTGGAGCAAGAAGACCAGAAGTTGAAGAAGCACAACGGCCATTGGATGGACATCGTACGATCACTGGAGCAAGAATCGTGCATATTGACTAAGTTGACAAAGCCCTCCGTCCCCGTCAACGTAGTAGGCCCACAAGTCAGCCTCCCACCAAGGTGGGTCCCAGCTAGCAGGGGGTATTCATTTTTTTTAGCGTAATAAGGAGGCACTTCCTTGCGTGCGAAGATATAGCTGGTGGGTCCGAGCTGTCAGCGGCGGTAACATTTTTTTCGTCAAATACAGAGGCCCTTTCGGTGGGTCCCTGATGTCAGGTGGAGGAATCATTATTTTGCGCCTAATAAGGAGGCATTTCCTTGCGTGCGGCCATGGACCCAGCTGTCGGCCTCTCCACGTACAGTCCACTTCAGATGCATGTCGGTCGTTGACCATGTTGACCAGGCCGCGCCGAGAGCACCAGGGCGGTGGACGACGGCGAGGCCTAGGAAGGCAACAACACGGAGGTAGGGAAGACTAGGCAGTTGTTTCCCATGCGGAGGGGAGTACGACTGTACGAGGGTTTACTAGTTCGTCTACCGTCGCCGGAGAATAACAGCAGGTGTGGGTGAGTAGAGGGATGGCTAGGCCAGCGATGGGAGTACGGTGGGGCGGTGAGGCCTGCGCGGCAGCAGAGCCGGCCGCGGGGAGGAGGGAGCAGGCAGTCCCGCCGGCGCCTGTTTGAGCGGCTGGAGCAGGAAGAGCAGAGATTGAAGAAGCACGACGGCCGTTGGATGGCCATCCAACAGTCACTGCTTGTGCGTCAACCTTTTTTTAGGAAAGCCTCAAATCTGTGGAAAACAGCATACAGCCCATCTGCCATTATTTCTAATAATTTACAGCCCATTTGCTAATTATTAAGGTTTTTTTGGAGCCCATATTCTTTTTGTTAGCATTACAGCCCATATTGTGGCCACGGTTAAAAAATTATACGAAATTTTGCATATTTCGGTGCGGTCCGAACTGTTTTTAATCCCGAAATTTCGACTCACATTCAAACTGATTTTAAAAATAAATGTATATCAATATAAAATCCAACAAATTCTCCACGCATAAAAATTAATGTAATTTCAAATCTCGAAATGAAGAAAAGATATTTGAAACTAATTGCCGGTTTGATGTGTTTTAAAAATGTACAGCCCATTTCTCATTACTGATGGGCCATTTTCTCGGCCAGCCGAATGAAAGCTCTCCTCGTCTTGAAAGATTTGCAGCCCAACAGGCCTGACAAAGCGACTTACTTGGCAAATCACAAAAAAACTGGGCTGTGGCCATGGACCCAGCTGTCAGCCTCTCCACGTACAGTACTCTTCCAATGGAATGTCGTTGACCACGTTGACCACGCCGCGCCGAGAGCACCAAGGCGGTGGACGACGGTGAGGCCTAGGAAGGGGACGACGCGGAGTCGGGGAAGACCGGCAGTGGATGCCCACGCGGAGAGGAGTACGAGGGTTCACTGGTTCGGCTGCGGTGTGAGGCTGCGTCGCCGCAGGGCCTGGCTAGCGGTGGGAGTAGTAGGGGGCGATGAGGCCTCATCGGCAGCACAGCCGGCCACTGGAGGCAGGAGCAGGCGGTCTCCCCGGCGCTGGTTTGGGCGGCTGGTGCAAGAAGAGCAGCGATTGAAGAAGCAGCAGGACCGTTCGATTCAAATCCAACGGTTACTGCTGCTAGAATCGTTTGTTGACTAAGTTGACAAGCCCTGCGTACGCGTCAACTTAGTAGGCCCACAGGTCAGCCTCCCAACCGGTGCGCCCCAGATGTCAGTGGGAGGAATCATTTTTTTCGCGTAATAAGGAGGCAGTTGATTGCGTGCGGCCAGGCCAGCGGAGGGAGTAGGGTGGGCCGGGGAAGCCTGCGCGGCATCACAGCGGGCCACAAGAGGAGGGAGCAGGCAGTCCCGCCGGCGCTAGTTTAGGCGGCTGGAGCAGGAAGATCAGAGATTGAAGAAGCACGTCGGCCGTTGGATGGACATCCAACACTAACTGCTGCTAGAATCGTGTGTTCACTGACAAAGCCTTGCGTAAACAAGTCAGCCTCGAAATCTGTGGCGTGTACAGCCCATTTGCTATTATTTTTATAATTTTTACTCATTTTCTAATTCATATGGAATTTATTGCAGCCCGTTTTCCATTTTTAGAATTGCTGGCCATTTTCTGGTCAGTACCAGGGTCAAAAAATTAACTAAATATGTGGGAAATTTTGAAAATTCGCAAATTTTTGCTGGGGAACGAAATATTCTTAATCCAAAAATTAATAGCCATACTAAAACAAATTTAAAAATAAATTAGTACTATGTCATGTTAAATCCAATGAAATACGTATAAGATATCAGTGAAGAACAAAAACAAAAAAAGAAACTTATATCCCATTTGCTATAAATTTTTTGGAATTTTCAACCCCTTTTGATATTACTTTTAACAGACATTGACCATACTCTTAAGCCAGGCCGGAATGCATCCCTCCTCGTCTTGAAAGATTTGCAGCCCAGTAATTCGGAGAAAACAAATAGGCCTAGCTTGGGTATTCTTCAAAAAGAAATACTGGGCTACCTATTTTCCCAAAGAACTGGTGCATGAGCATTTAGCTTTATTATTTATTTATTTATTTACTTATTTATGTTTAGGGGACCATGAGCATGTACCTGGGCCGGATTCATGTGAGAGCCTCCCTTCCAGTTAATTATGGGCTTCTCTATTGGGCCTTCATCAGTGGGCTGCATGTTATCAACAAGTGGAAAATGTGTTCCGAGTTTCAAAAAAAATGTGTTCCGTACGATAAATAGTATGCGCTACGTACGGTACGGGGCACTAAAGGATCGAACCATGCAATGACTTCCAAAATATTGTGTTTGTCGTTCTAACAACACATTTATTCAACCAAAAGACGAAATATACTACTGATTGTACATTGAAAACAGCAGCAGCAACCAGGGCTGGGGGTGCAACAGAAGCAGTAAGCAGGCCAGAAGAGTGAAGACGCGGCTCTCTCTTCCAAACCAAACATCAGCCATCATTACAAAAGGGCTACCAAAAAAGAACAAGTGTATGCATCAAACTAAATAAAGATCCTACTACACCAAGTGTACGCATCTAACTAACTGGCTCGGTTAGACGATACTATTTATTAAGCTGTGGAGATTGGCTGACGGCTTGAACCAGATGGGTGCCTGACGGGGGAAACTCCAGCCAGCAGGTCGAAGTCTGATACTTGCGACCCTCTCTCCTACTTTGGGCTGCAGAGCGTGGCGGCACATATCAGCGTATGGTGCATGCAGAGATGCATGGTACGCTGTGTACACACAGTTTTGCCTCATGAACGAAACTGCGCTGCCATCATGATCCTTGCCGTCGGTTATCTCCTGGTTAATCGAATAATTCAGTCCGACAAACAGAGAGTGTGTACCAAGGCTACTTACCAGCCTCTAGTCAAAAATTCCTGAAGGCCCAAAGAAGCTGGGATCTTGCTCAAAGACCTTGTAGTGACTGTGATTGTATTCCGTGAAACAACACGTCCGGTACGTGCGAACGATCATCAATCTTTTGCCGTCGTCTGATCAAGCCAGGAACCACTTGCAACTTCCATGCCGCTTTTCTTTGAAAGGTTCTGGGAGTAGGAAGGGTAGGGACACCAGGCGGCCTACAACATCATATCAAGTAGGAGTCAAATAAAAAAGGGCTCTTGGTTTAGTCAATCTTAAGAACAGCATGTTATGAGCATGCATATTTTTTCAGCAAATGTTGACAGTAATATAAGCAAGCCATCATGATATCATAGGAAAGTAACATACTGCTGTAACAGCCGTTTGTAGCGATGACTGGAGTAGGCCAGCAATACGTCCAGCCATAGAAGGAGTCGACAGCGTAAATGAAGCCCTTGTGTTCAATGGCATCATAGAACCATGGAGGATGTATGAACTTGCGATGGACGTGCAGATTTATCCACTTACCGCAGTGACCTGTCAGATAGGCAAGCCCGCAGTTGAAGAACGCAATTAGCCTGAAGTCTTTATAATTCGCAGATCTTGTGGGCACGTGGCAGATTACAACCATGAGCAAATCAAACTTGGTATCATGTTGGCTACTGTAAGATTCCGAGTATTCTGGGCCACGGTGCCAAAGCAGTGCAGTGTTAATCGAAGGAAGGGAGATCAATCACCGGGTGTAGACCTCCACGAGCATCCAGCTGCCTCGACCATTGACGAGCACCATCCAAGACGTGTTCATGCCGACCCAGTACATACCGTTAATGTAGTTGAGGCTGACCGGGATCGGATCGCAGTCAAGGGGGTTGATGCTCACCACCCTACGATCGTTATGCTGTGTGACACGCTGTTTTTGAAGATCAGGCGGCATCAGCAAGCAAGGAGCTAGCTTAAAAAGCTCCGACCTGAGGGCTTTGAGTAAACGGTACATCCCCGACGAGCACGCGGTGAGCGCCATGGTACTAAGATTGTCCACATGTGAAACAATGAGCTTGATTACCTCTGTGGGGAGTGAATTCCAGCCACTCTTTCGGCGGACGCTGCTCGGTTCTGCCATTGTTAGTGCTTGGGTTTCGGACGAGAGGGGGAGGCGCCTTAGCGGGGATGGAAGATTGGACGAGATTATGTGTGGACAAAGATGGAGAAGCGAATATGTGTTGCGAGAAGTGGACAAGTGATGATGACTACAGCACGCCGCTTGACTTACGAGACACATACCAGCAGTGTAGGGTCATGTCGATGCCAGACAACTTGCTTGAGTGATCACAGTACTGGTACTCCCTACAATGATATGCCCTAACTTGCTTGAGTAGAGTAGTAGAGTAGGACTCTGCTCTACTACTAGCACCGAAGGAGTAGTATATTCTAATCTAAAATAGTTACAAACTTCAATGCCCGAGCGTGGAACAACTATGAACCGTGCTCAAAGACCGTGTTTACGTGGTGTTTGGACATGGGCGACAACCTCAAGACCAACGGTGCAGCTCCCGTTGCACCGTATGTGTTTATGTCCTTCCTGTTCGAAATCGTGGTAAAATTCATGTTTCTACTCTGTATCCTACTACTATGCTAGTCCACATGATTAGTTCCGAACGACGACTTCTTCCCCGACCTCGGCAACCTCATCCTCGACGACATGGGCGACAACGTCAACGCCGGCAACCAGTGAGATACAGGGTGTAGGAAGCGGTTTGGGAGTTTGCATGCCTTTCCAACCAGTGAGATACTCCGTACAAAGTACGACAGAGAAATAACCACATAGAAGGAAGCTAAAAGTAAACAATCAAACGAGCATTTTTGTTTTTGTTTTGCATTGAATCGTTTCACAAGCTTGACTAGTGTTGTTTTTCTACTTTTACAAAAACCGCATCGTAATGTTAAAACGTGCATTTGCACGTACATAAGTAATAGTAGTACTCCCTCCGTCTAGGTTTATAAATCTCCCTCCTTCTTGGTCACGGTGCACAACCAAAGATGACTTATTGACCTGGACAGAGGGAGTAGCACGGTCTGCAAGCATATATCGAGAGAGACGTGTAGTGCAATAGTGGAAAAAAAATACTCGTATATGAGACCAGGTCTCACGGTTAGCAGGTGAGACCCGGCCTGATGGATGACACGTGGCTTTTAAGTGGGGGGTGGGGGATGCTTTGTGATTTGTGAATGCCACGTGTCATCCATCAGGATGGGTCTCACGTGAGACCTGGTCTCATAGAATTCTTTTCCTGCGATAGTATATAGTAAAGCTTGTGCTATATGCACGTACTTGCAAAATGTGTACGAATACACAAGGTTTCCAAACTTTCCCTTTTACATACTTAATGAAGGACGCTAAAAATTCATAAACGTTCGGGATTTGTCATTTGCGTCCCAAAACTAATGAGATCGCCTTACAAAACAACAATTATACTCCTCCTAAAAGCCACGGCGCTCGCAGGAGCGCTTGCGGCGCGCCACGAGTGCCCTGGTGCGCGGCCATTTCCCAGCGCGCCGACACAACGCCTCTTCCTCAGCCTCACAACTCGTGAGGTGCTGATTGGCGGCTTGCCGGCGGGCGAGCGCGATCTCACCGGTGTGGTGATCCGGCGCCAATAGGTACTCCTCCTCGCTGGAAGCGTGCACCCGGTCCACGTATCGCCAAGCGTAGATGAGGCGCTTGGGCCCGACTGCACTTAGGGCGTCGGCACGGGCGTCCTCCGCCACCCTCACGGCCCTCGCACGAGCCTTCTGCCAAAGAGCCAATTGCCTGACTCTCTCGGACGTGACATAGGCCTCCCAGGCAGCTTGTTCCGCGGTGTGCTTCTCTTCCTTGGCCTTCTTCTCCACCTCTACTTTGGCGCGCTCTGCTGGAGGCAAAGCCTCCCACAAGGCGACATCCATTTCTTTCCAAAGCTCCTCAAGGCTGGGGGGGGCTCGGCGGGCGGCGCGACATTCTCCTCGTAGCGGGGAGCCGACGCGTCCTCCGGCGCGCGTGCTGGCGAGATTGGGAACGCCGACACGTCCACCTCGACGCGTCACGGCGAGGAGTGGAACACCGACGCGTCCTCCTTGACTAGTGGCGGCGAGGAACGGAATGGAGACGCGTCGCGTAGTGGCGAGGAGCGGAACACCGACGCGTCCTCCTCGACTGGTGGCGGCGAGGAACGGAACGGCGACGCGTGACCGTCCGCGCGGTGCAGCGAGGGGCTCCTAGGGCTTGGGAGGGGCGATGCCATGGTGGTCGACGTGAGAGGGAGGGGGGGAGATAGCGATGCCGTGGGAGGCACAGTATTTATAGAGAGCAATGGCACACCTACGTAAGATATGGACTGAGCTGCACTGACTTAACTGTCGGTCCAGTTGCATCACTGACATGTGGGCCAGACCCCTGTTGGGCCCATATGTCAGTGACCGAATGCACCTGCAGCTAAGTAACAGCTACGTGGGCATATTTGTTGGAGTAAATTACGGGGGAGCAAAGGGGTGGAAATATTGCTGGTCACAATGGATTGGACGAGCGTGGGGGGAGGAGAGTCATGCATGCAGATTTTTTCACATGGGGTGGAGTGGTGGGACCGTCGGAGGGAGAAGGAGAGTTTGGCAGGCATATTGTTTCACACATGGAGAGGAAAAAATTGGAGACGAACGGGCTTCCTGCAGGTATGGGGAACGGTGCATAATAAGTCATCTTGCATGCCGGGCTAGGTATAGTCTCAAGTCATTAAAAACAAACACGCCCCACACATGTTCATATTTCAAGGTGCACTAAATTATTACATGCGATGATTAAGGCTGGCCATAATGGTGGTATCTTAGCTGGTATCATGCACGCGGGAATAGCAAACATGCTGATGTGGCAAAGAATTAAAGAAGAGAGGGGGGTTAGAGTAACTAGAGTTCATGCATGCATTGGTAAACACATTTTTTGTGGAGAACGACAGCACTAGTTGAGTACTTTTGCAGACTTCAAAAACTATTCCACAATGTGTCAACATTCACAATGTCAAATCAATATTTTTACACTCATTATAAAATGTAGTTCTTATACTAGTACTAGTTGAGTACTCATTATAATCGGTACTCCCTCCGTCTAGGTGAGCAAGTCATCTTAGATTGTGCACTGTGACCAAGGAGGGGAAAACGAGAGATCTTAATGTTTATAATCAGTACTCCCTCCGTATAGGTGAGCAAGTCATCTTAGATTGTGCACTGTGACCAAGGAGGAGGGGAAAAAGAGAGATCTTAATGTTTATTTGCTAATTAATAGCATTGCATGCAATGAACTAACCACTGCATGTCGTGTTTGGTAGTCTCAAGTCATTAAAATCATGCACACCCACATCTCCTATTGGTTGATATGTCAAGAAACAAGAAACGAGGTAGAAGTTAATGCACCGCGCCTAAGTGTTTTGGGAGTATTGTAGATATTGATATTTTTAGTATAAATTTGGTCGTGGGATTTCATTGATGCTTGTCAAAGCGTTGACAGGTCTGCTATGCCGTGACCTGAAGATGAAAGCGTTGATCAACAATCTTCAATTGTCAAAGATTAGCCGTTCGGCCAATAAGGTGGCACACTTAATCACTAAGTATAGCTTTGACAATAGATTAGATGGTATTCTTGTAAATGACGTATCGCCCTGTGTGGTGAATATTGTATCGAATGAGTGTACTGGTGTGGCTGGTTAATTAATATAAGGTGGTGTTCAAAAAAAAAGTATAAATGTGGTCAAACACTTTGCAAACGGTTGACGGGAGTAAAAAGGACCAGAGGGAGTATCATGCATGCGGAGTAGGCAAAAATTTGCTTGTCTAAAAAAGGCAAAAAAAATTGCTCATTTATAGCCGGTCGAAGTCTCAAAGGGCACGACCGCGCAAGGGAGGCGAAGGTCATGGGAGGGGCAATGTTTGATGGAATTAAGTGAAGTTACATCCACGCGCTGGCATGGCGTGCGAACAGGCAGAAGTTATACCGTCAGGCCTACGATATGGGTCTAGTAGACATGACATCTAGTGGGTCCCGCATAGTTCTCGAGAACTCTTTGGGGGCTTGCAGCCGTTTATCCATCGGGCAAGCCAGCAACCCCACGCCGTTCGCATGCCCTACTCGTCCCCGTCTTCTACCTTACAACAGTTCGCTCCCAGCCGTCCCATCCTTTCACATTAGTTTGCTCCCAGTTTTTTTTGCAGGGTACAACAGTTCAACTTCTCCTAACCCTCCTCCAAAATCCATGGCCTCCCAAATCTCCATAGTCGCCGCTGAGTAGCAGGTTAGAGCCATCACCGGTGATCAGTTCATCGTCATCTACACACATGGATCCGAGACGGTGAAAGCATGGCTTGCTCGCTTCCTATGCATGTCAACAGTTCAACGGATGAGTGGGTCGCTGGGCTAGATGTTGAGTACACCACAGTCCTGGGATGAGAGAAGGATCTAAAGGACGAAGACAGGAAGAAGCCCGCTGTGATCCAGGTTTGCGTACATAATGTTTGCTTGGTCTACCACATATGCCATGCCGACGTTGAGTGCCAGGATTTTAAGAACTTCCTCAAGGACAAAAGAGTGAAATTCGTTACTATAGGCTTTAAGAACGACAGTGACGTCCTGCGTTGCATAGGTCTCGTTGTAGGCCAGCCCTTCGAACTCCAGAAGGCAAGCCTGGTGTCCTCCTCTCAACCTTCAATGTTGACCCTGGCAGCAGCCATGATTGATCCTTCGTACGCTAAATTGAAGAAACCTCATCACGAGTTTCATCATGCATGGGAGTCGAAGACATTAGATGAAGATCACATCCTGTACGCAGCAATGGATGCCTACCTTTGTTTAAATATCTACAAGGGTTGGATGAAGAAGCAGAGCCCAGTGTCCAGTTCAAGCAAAGAAGCGTCGGCGAAGAGGAAGAGGAAGAGGGACGAGGATGAAGTCGAGGATGTGAACTCGGACTCCAAGTAGGTGGCAGTGTCGTCGCTCATGCTGGTTCTACTGCAGTGTCAAGCGGACTAGTTGCTTATTAGTTTATTTTCAAGGGTGTGTTGTGCTGAGGCCCCAGCAGAACTATATGTTTATGTTCTTTCTCGTTATTTGAACTCTTTAGTACGTACAGTAGTACTAGTACTATGTCTTACTACTGTTCTTCTTGCAGTTGGTACTACTGCTCGTATCTTCGTGTTCCTACTATACTTAATACGTTCGTACTAGTAGTATAATTTGGGTCAGTCGATTTGTGAAAGAAGTTCGACGGAGCGAAGGAAGAAGACGGCGGAAGAGGTGGAAGAAGCCCTTCTAGCCATCCATGTTGCATCAAACGGCTCACATGAGTCGACTGACCCAAATTGGTCCTTTAGATTGCAAGATCCATGTGGCATTCAAGGTCTCGAAGGTAGATTCCACGTCCGCACCCGGTTTGCGGGCTCGACGCGTGCGCGACCGGCTTCCACCGTGACAGCGACCATGCGCGCCTCCACTGCGCGGGCGAAGACGACAATGACACGCTAGTTCCTCCTCGCTGGCGTGCTGGAGCACGCGCTCGTCCTCCTCTTCATATGCTGCATGCATAGACGCGGCTCCACCAGCTGCTCGCGTGCTTGGCAGCGCAGCGGCATCGCGAGGAGGGACTGCAGACGACGTGAGCGGGCGAGTCTTTGGATTCATGGCACAGGGATGGCGGTGACACGGCAGTGATGGGCGAGAAATTGTTGGCCGGAGCAGGCGGGTGCCGGCATGCGCAACGGCGGCGGCGGCATATTGATGAGTGCGTGTGTGGGAGCTTACTTTAGTGTTATATATATGGTTGGTCAAACTTAAAATAAAACCGTACTAGTACACGTAAACATTAGACTTAGGCAGCGCTTTTATTAGTTACTAGCTTATGTTCTTGCCCATTGTGACCAGCCTTAGTACCACTGCCACGATACGGAATCCTGTGCAAGCGCATGAACCGTGGCCGCGCGGTCGATCGAACGGTGTGTCACCGTGTCGCGCTCGAAGGACATCCACCGAACCTTTTTGTGTGTGTGAAAACAATCCTCGAATATTACTCAACTTTTTTTCCTGTGAAAGTTCTTGACGCTGCAATATTTCCATATATTTGAATTTAGCTCCAGTTCGTGTTTATTTGGATTTGGACGTTTTAGGTGCGCCCTAGTTTTTTTTAATACTGATTTTGTGTGTGTGACTGAGAGAGAACGTGTGTATGTGTCCATATGTGTGTTGTGGCGGAAGGGCGATGTGGAGACGGTGTGCGTGTGATACAGACATAGAGAGGTGTGAATGTGCAAATGATCGTGCATGAGTGAGACATAGACAGATGCCGATATGTTGTGTATACATGAGAGAACGGTCTTCTAGTTTACTTGTGTGTGTCTGTGTGTGTGAGAGAGAGAGAGAGAGGGAGAGAGAGAGACAGAGAGAGGAGCATCCGTAACACAACAACCATCTCTCTCAATTCGTCCGTCCCTCGCACGGTCGCATGCAACACATGCATCAACGCACACATTTTGACACCCTCACCCGGCCCCTGCCCACCTCAAGGCCCGCACAATCTCTTCGTGAATACCCATTTCTCTCCTTAGGTTTGTTTTCTCTCAATATCTGACACACACACACGCACACAGAGAGAGAGAGAGACACACGCAGCACAACACACACACACACTCCCCCGAGCACATAATTCATCCCCATCCAAGGTTATACGGTGACCACTCTCGCTTGTGCTTCTTTGCACCCCAACATGCACAACACCTCAATCTTCAAAGAGGGAAACGAGCAGATCGAAGACGGCGACCACACCGTGCTAGAGAATGCAGGGTCATTTGGAAGCACGGTGATGTGATGACGGCTGACTGACTCCTCCCCCCACCCTCTCTCTCTCTCTTGCACAAAATTACCAATCCCTCTCTCCCCTGCACAAAATTGTCAATCCCTCAACCCACGAGATCCTTCCCCTCTCGTCCATGTTTTTCCTGCTCTCTCATCAAACATGTTGTCTCTTCTCCTTCCACGTATACAGAATCCAGATGCACATGCATCTCATGTATATTACATGTATGCATCTTTCTCACAGACCTAACTTCTTCCTCTCTCTTTCTCTCTCTATCTCTCTCTCTGTCTCGTTAGGTTTGCCTCCTACTCTCTCATCCACATACATACAATCTTTCCCTCCCTATCTGCTCCATCTTCAAAAGCTCTCTCTGCACGTTTCATTCACACATTGGGATATGTCAAAATGTTGCTTCTATAATGGCTGATGTAGAGTTATGGTTGTTCTTGTTGCATCCTACAAAGTAATAACTATGAAATGCATTTAGATTCTCATTTGACTGGGATTATGTGAGTTTGAGCATGTTGTGAAATACTATAGACCTTGTATACATCTTGGGATTCGACAATGATTGTAACTATTGAATTGTATAGACCATTACATTCGGAGTCAATAGCCTAATATATTTATTTCACAATTTCAACAAATGATTAGTTCACTACAAACTAAGAAAACAAATGTGTACTCCCTCCGTTTTTATTTAAGTCCGCGTATTAGCATTGGTCAAAGTCAAGTTTTGTAAACTCTCAGAAAGCTTATAACAAAAAATATTAACATATACAATAACAAATAAATACCATTAGATTCATTATTGAATGTACTTTCACATCATACATATTTGTTATGGTAAATGTTTATATTTTTCTATAAACTTGGTCAAACTTTAGGAAGTTTGACTTCGGTCAAACCTAATATGCAGAGTTTACTACTACTACTCGCTAGTTGCTTAGCCGAATCACTCAACACGCCACACGGGGAGTCCAGTGTCACAAAATTTTGAGGTCGGCAGGAAAATCTCCCGCGACCCTGATTCGAGCAGTGGGAAGTTACCATCATAGCCTTTGGAACAGGCCTACGGATGACGCTTGGTAGGGGGTTGTTTTCGTAACTTCAGGTTCACCCTACCCAGCCAACCCCACCCCGGCACCCAGAGTAGTACACCTGAATACTCCCCAATTTCTATCCCCACCGCAAAATAGACTTCTCCACGGCACCGCAGCCTTCGTGCTTGATAACCCACAAGTATAGGGGATCGCAACAGCTTTCGAGGGTAGAGTATTCAACCCAAATTTATTGATTCGACACAAGGGGAGCCAAAGAATATTCTCAAGTATTAGCAGCTGAGTTGTCAATTCAACCACACCTGGAAACTTAGTATCTGCAGCAAAGTGTTTAGTAGCAAAGTAATATGATAGTGGTGGTAGCGGCAACAAAAGTAAAGACAGCAAAAGTAATGTTTTTGGTATTTTGTAGTGATTGTAACAGTAGCAGCGGGAAAGTAAATAAGCGAGAACCAGTATATGGAAAACTCGTAGGCACCGGATCAGTGATGGATAATTATGCCGGATGCGGTTCATCATGTAACAGTCATAACATAGGGTGACACAGAACTAGCTCCAATTCATCAATGTAATGTAGGCATGTATTCCGTATATAGTCATACGTGCTTATGGAAAAGAACTTGCATGACATCTTTTGTCCTACCCTCCCGTGGCAGCGGGGTCCTATTGGAAACTAAGGGATATTAAGGCCTCCTTTTAATAGAGAACCGGAACAAAGCATTAGCACATAGTGAATACATGAACTCCTCAAACTATGGTCATCACCGGGAGTGGTCCCGATTATTGTCACTTCGGGGTTGCCGGATCATAACACATAGTAGGTGACTATAGACTTGCAAGATAGGATCAAGAACTCACATATATTCATGAAAACATAATAGGTTCAGATCTGAAATCATGGCACTCGGGCCCTAGTGACAAGCATTAAGCATAGCAAAGTCATAGCAACATCAATCTCAGAACATAGTGGATACTAGGGATCAAACCCTAACAAAACTAACTCGATTACATGATAAATCTCATCCAACCCATCACCGTCCAGCAAGCCTACGATGGAATTACTCACGCACGGCGGTGAGCATCATGAAATTGGTGATGGAGGATGGTTGATGATGACGACGGCGACGAATCCCCCTCTCCGGAGCCCCGAACGGACTCCAGATCAGCCCTCCCGAGAGGTTTTAGGGCTTGGCGGCGGCTCCGTATCGTAAAACGCGATGATTTCTTCTCTCTGATTTTTTCTCTCCGAAAGCAAATATATAGAGTTGGAGTTGGCGTCGGAGGGCATCCAGGGGGCCCACGAGGTAGGGGGGCGCCTAGGGGGCCCCCACCCTCGTGGACAGGGTGTGGGCCCCCTGGTCTTCATCTTTGGCGAGGATTTTTTATTATTTTTTCTAAGATGTTCCGTGGAGTTTCAGGTCATTCCGAGAATATTTGTTTTCTGCACATAAAACAACACCATGGCAATTCTGCTGAAAACAGCGTCAGTCCGGGTTAGTTCCATTCAAATCATACAAGTTAGAGTCCAAAACAAGGGCAAAAGTGTTTGGAAAAGTAGATACGACGGAGACGTATCAACTCCCCCAAGCTTAAACCCTTGCTTGTCCTCAAGCAATTCAGTTGACAAACTGAAAGAAAGAAAGAAAAACTTTTACAAACTCTGTTTGCTCTTGTTGTTGTAACTATGTCAAGCCAGCATTCAAGTTTTCAGCATAGATCATAACTAACCACATTTGCAATAATTCTCAGGTCTCATAATTACTCATATCAATAGCATAATCAACTAGCAAGCCATAATAATAAATCTCGGATGACAACACTTTCTCAAAACAATCATAATATGATATAACAAGATGGTATCTCGCTAGCCCTTTCTGAGACCGCAAAACATAAATGCAGAGCACCTTTAAAGATCAAGGACTGACTAGACATTGTAATTCATGGTAAAAGAGATCCAATCATAGTCACACCCAATATAAATTAATAGTGATGAATGCAAATGACAGCTGTGCTCTCCAGCTAGTGCTTTTTAATAAGAGGGTGATGACTCAACATAAAAGTAAATGGATAGGCCCTTCGCAGAGGGAAGCAGGGATTTGTAGAGGTGCCAGAGCTCGGTTTTGAAATAGAGATAAATTGTATTTTGAGCGGTATACTTTCATTGTCAACGTAACAACTAAGAGATGGCGATATCTTCCATGCTAAACACATTATAGGCGGTTCCCAAACAGAATGGTAAAGTTTATACTCCCCCTCCACCAACAAGCATCAATCCATGACTTGCTCGAAACAACGAGTGTCTCCAACATACATCAGGTCCCAGGGGGAGTTTTGTTTGCAATTAATTTTGATTTAGTTTGCATAAAGCATGGGACTGGGCATCCCGGTGACCAGCCATTTTCTCGTGAGTGAGGAGCGGAGTCCACTCCTCTTGAGAATAACCCGCCTAACACGGAAGATAAGGACAACCTTGGTTGATACATGAGCTATTCGAGCATACAAAACAGAATGTTTATTTGAAGGTTTAGAGTTTGGCACATACAAATTTACTTGGAACGGCAGGTAGATACCGCATATAGGAAGGTATAGTGGACTCATCTGGAATAACTTTGGGGTTTAAGGGATTGGATGCACAAGCAGTATTCCCGCTTAGTACAAGTGAAGGCTAGCAAAAGACTGGGAAGCGACCAACTAGAGAGCGACAACAGCCATGTACATGCATTAAAATTAATAAACATTGGATGCAAGCATGAGTAGGATATAATCCACCATGAACATAAATATCGTGAAGGCTATGTTGATTTGTTTCAACTACATGCGTGAACATGTGCCAAGTCAAGTCACTTAAATCATTCAAAGGAGGATACCACCCCATCATACCACATCATAATCATCTCAATAGCATGTTGGCACACAAGGTAAACCATTATAACTCATAGCTAATCAAGCATGGCACAAGCAACTATGATCTCTAATTGTCATTGCAAACATGTTTATTCATAATAAGCTGAATCAAGAACGAGGGACTCATCATATTTACAAAAACAAAAGAGGTCGAGTTCATACCAGCTTTTCTCATCTCAGTCAGTCCATCATATATCATCATAATTGCCTTTCACTTGCACGACCGAACGGTGTGAATAATAATAAGAGTGCACGTGCATTGGACTAAGCTGGAATCTGCGAGCATTCAATAAACAGGAGAAGACAAGGCAATATGGGCTCTGGGTTAAATCAACAATAATGCATATAAGAGCCACTTCAACAATTTAATTATGGTCTTCTCCTACTGACCCCCAAAGAAAAGAAAAGAAATAAAACTATTTACACGGGAAAGCTCCCAACAAGCAAAAGAAGAACGAGAAATATTTTTGGGTTTTCTTTTTAATTATTACTACTACAGCAGAAAAATAAACTACTACTATTTTTTTGGTTTTTCTTAAGGTTTAACAAACACACAAGAAGAAAGCAGGAAAAAGAAAATAAACTAGCATGGATATTACAGTGAAAAGTATGAGCACCGACATCTAGCAATGAGTGTGTGTGAACATAAATGTAATGTCGGTGAGAAATACGTACTCCCCAAGCTTAGGCTTTTGGCCTAAGTTGGTCTATTGCCAGGGATAGGCCTGGCGGATACCCATAAGTGTATGCTGGGGTCGTACTGCGATGAAGAATAGTTGGGATCATACTGTGATGAAGAAGAAGACTCTGACTGCCACTGGCTGACAGTCATCTCTGGATCCCAAGAATAAACAGATTGTCATGGAGGCTCATCTTGTGGCTCCTGTTCTGGGGCTGGTGCAGGATTGTTGTAAGCTTGGACGGCAGCCCACTTAACGAGGTAGGGTCCTACAAAATTAAACAAAGAAGGAGCAGGCAACGTAATAGTTTCAGGATAATGTTTATCAAAGTATAACTTATATTTGAGCTCTCCATTCCTGTCCTTAACAAGAAAATCATGAGCTATCATGCTCTTATAGTCTAGATAAGCATTAGGCAGCAATTTTTCTTCTTTCTCATAATGTCTAATAGCTATGTTAAAGTGTGCAGCAAGGCGAGAAGCATAAATGCCTCCAAAGATGGGGCCTTTAGTACGGTTCAGACTCAACCACCTAGCAATAATTCCGCCCATACTGACAGTGTTGTCGCGGTATAAACCATGGAACAGAATAATAATATCAGGAACACTAAGGTTCCCACAGTTCCCACGACCAATCAAGCATCGACTAGCAAATAAAGCAAAATAGCGTAACACAGGAAAATGTATGCTAGTGATTCTTGCATCAGAAACTTTCCTGGTTTCTCCCACAGAGATAAGGTTAATAAATGGTTCCAATTCTTTACGAGGTGGTTCCTCTAAGATACCATCAGGAGGTATGTTGCAAACTGCGCAAAATTCGGACAATGGCATTTTCTTCACAACGTCATATAAATGAAACTCTACTGAAGGAGGTGACTCTTTAGGGAAAAAGTAGAAGTTTTGCACAAAAGTATTTGTGAGTAAGAGATACTGTGGACGTTGGTCGCGGACGAAGTCGGTGAGGCCAGCATTCTTAATCAATGAATAGAAATCCTCATAAATCCCGGCCTCTCTCAAGAAATTATCAGAAGGCCATTCACACGGCCGGATCTCCGCGGTACGAGGCAAATTATATTTGGGCCTCTGAGCTTCTTCATTTTGTTTATCCTTTGAGCTTCGGCTCGATGAACCCCTCAAAAGTCTCCTCATTATTTTTCTGAAATAATCTGAAATTTTTAGTAACTTCAAACAAAAGTGAACCAACTTCAATAAAACTGATAGCAACTACTCCTACAAGTGCCTAGAGCCTATATCAAGCATTAGAACTACTTGGAACCATATAAATTTGACATGCAAGCTCAAGAACATGGTCACCTATGCAGCACAAATTTGCAAAGAATAAAGCATTAGAACAAAAACTAATTGGACCAATGGAGGAGTCACATACCAAGGAACAATCTCCCCAAGCAGTTTTGCGAGAGGTGCTTTGAGCAAGGAGATCGAAAATCACAGCAAAAGTGGCTGGAACTCGTGCTTGAGTTGGTTTTTCGGGTTTGTGTGAGACAGAGGAAGAAGATGGGTGCTGGGATAAGTGGAGGAGGGCCACCATGGGCCCACGAGGCAGGGGGCGCGCCCTAAGGGGGGGCGCCCACCACCCTCGTGACCACGTGGCAGCTCCTCCCGCGGTAATTTTTGCACAGTAAATCCTCAAATATTCCCGAAAAAATCGTATTAAATTGGCATGTCATTCTGAGGACTTTTATTTTCGGGATATTTTTAGATTGCACGGATAAGTCAGGAAACAGACAGAAAAATACTATTTTTACTTTATTTCTACTAATTAACAGAAAGTATAGAGAGGGTACAGAAGGTTGTGCTTCTAGTTTCATCCATCTCATGCTCATCAAAAAGAATCCACTAACAAGGTTGATCAAGTCTTGTTAACAAACTCATTCCGATAATCATGAAACCGGAGAAATTTCGAATAACACTAAGTTACCTCAACGGGGATATGCACATCCCCAATAATAAGTATATCATATTTCTTTTTGACAGTAGGAAGAGGAAATTCAAAACCTCCAATTATAATCGATGGAATTTTTCCAATGGAGTTGATACTATGAACTTGAGGTTGTTTCCTCGGAAAGTGTACCGTATGCTCATTACCATTAACATGAAAAGTGACATTGCCTTTGTTGCAATCAATAACAGCCCCTGCAGTATTAAGAAAAGGTCTTCCAAGAATAATAGACATACTATCATCCTCGGGAATATCAAGAATAACAAAGTCCGTTAAAATAGTAACGTTTGCAACCACAACAGGCACATCCTCACAAATACCGACAGGTATAGCAGTTGATTTATCAGCCATTTGCAAAGATATTTCAGTAGGTGTCAACTTATTCAAGTCAAGTCTACGATATAAAGAGAGAGGCATAACACTAACACCGGCTCCAAGATCACATAAAGCAGTTTTAATATAATTTCTTTTAATGGAGCAAGGTATAGTAGGTACTCCGGGGTCTCCAAGTTTCTTTGGTATTCCACCCTTAAAAGTATAATTAGCAAGCATGGTGGAAATTTCAGCTTCCGGTATCTTTCTTTTATTAGTAATGATATCCTTCATATATTTAGCATAAGGATTTGTTTTGAGCACATCAGTTAATCGCATACGCAAAAAGATAGGCCTAATCATTTCAGCAAAGCGCTCAAAATCCTCATCATCCTTTTTCTTGGATGGTTTCGGAGGAAAAGGCATGGGTTTCTGAACCCAAGGTTCCCTTTCTTTACCATGTTTCCTAGCAACAAAGTCTCTTTTATCATAACGTTGATTCTTTGATTGTGGGTTATCAAGATCAACAGCAGGTTCAATTTCTACATCATTGTCATTACTAGGTTGAGCATCATCATGAACATCATCATTAATATTTTCATTAGGTTCATGTTCATTACCAGATTGTGTTTCAGCATCAGACATAGAGATATCATTTGGATTATCAGGTGGTTCAGCAATAGGTTCACTAGAAGTTTGCACAGTTCTATCATTTTTCTTCTTCTTCTTTTTAGAAGAACTAGGAACATCAATATTATTTCTTTGAGAATCTTGCTCGATTCTCTTAGGGTGGCCTTCAGGATACAAAGGTTCCTGAGTCATTCTACCAGTTCTAGTAGCCACTCTAACAGCATAATCATTTTTCTTACTATTCATTTCATCAAGCACTTCTTTTTGAGCCTTAAGTACTTGTTCTACTTGAGTGGTAACCATAGAAGCATGTTTGCTAACAAGTTTAAGTTCACCTTTAATATTAGCCATATAATCACCCAAGCGTCTAATCATATAAGCATTTTCTTTTAATTGTCTACCAAAATAAGCATTGAAGTCGTCTTGCTTAAACATAAAGTTATCAAACTCATCCAAGCACTGACTAGCAATTTTAGTAGGAGGGACTTCAGCTTTATCATATCTATAGAGAGAATTTACCTTTACTACCTGTGTCGGGATATCGGGATCAGGAGGTTCTTCAATAAATAAAGAATTGAGATCATATGTTTCTTCAACAGGCGGTATATTAAGACCATGTATTTCTTCAATAGGAGGTAAATTCTTAACATCTTCAGCTTTAATACCTTTTTCTTTCATAGATTTCTTTGCCTCTTGCATATCTTCGGGACTGAGGAATAGAACACCTCTCTTCTTCGGAGTTGGTTTAGGAATAGGCTCAGTAATTGGAGCAGGAGCTGGCTCAGGAGTGGCTCAGGAGGTGCCCAATTATTTTCATTTGTCAACATATTATTCAATAGAATTTCAGCTTCATCCGGTGTTCTTTCCCTGAAAAGAGAACCAGCACAACTATCCAGGTAATCTCTGGAAGCATCGGTTAGTCCATTATAAAAGATATCAAGTATTTCAGGTTTCTTAAGAGGATGATCAGGCAAAGCATTAAGTAACTTGAGAAGCCTCCCCCAAGCTTGTGGGAGACTCTCTTCTTTAATTTGCACGAAGTTGTATATTTCCCTCAAAGCAGCTTGTTTCTTATGAGCAGGGAAATATTTAGCAGAGAAGTAATAAATCATATCCTGGGGACTACGCACACAACCAGGATCAAGAGAATTAAACCATATCTTAGCATCACCCTTTAATGAGAACGGAAATATTTTGAGTATATAAAAGTAACGCGATCTCTCATCATTAGTGAACAGGGCAGCTATATCATTTAACTTAGTAAGATGTGCCACAACAGTTTCAGATTCATAGCCATAAAACGGATCAGATTCAACCAAAGTAATTATATCAGGATCAACAGAGAATTCATAATCCTTATCAGGAACACAATAGGTGAAGTAGCAAAAGCAGGGTCGGGTTTCATTTTATCTCTAAGTGATTCTTTGTTCCATTTAACTAATAACCTCTTAAGCTCATATCTATCCTTGCAAGCTAAAATAGCGGCAGAAGATTCCATATCAAAAAGATAACCCTCAGGATAACAGGCATATTTTCATCATCACTATCATCATCGTATTCAGATTCAATAATTTCTTTTTCTCTAGCCCTAGCAATTTGTTCATCAAGAAATTCACCAAGGGGCACAGTAGTATCAGGCATAGAAGCAGTTTCATCATAAGTATCATGCATAGCAGAAGTGGCATCATCAATAACATGCGACATATCAGAACGAATAGCAGAAGCAGGTGTAGGTGTCGCAAGCTTACTCATAACAGAAGGTGAATCAAGTGCAGAGCTAGATGGCAGTTCCTTACCTCCCCTCGTAGTTGAGGGATAAATTTGTTTTTAGCGTCTTTCAAGTTCTTCATAGTGTCCAGCAGATATAAATCCCAAGTGACTCAAAGAATAGAGCTATGCTCCCCGGCAACGGCGCCAGAAATTGGTCTTGATAACCCACAAGTATAGGGGATCGCAACAGCTTTCGAGGGTAGAGTATTCAACCCAAATTTATTGATTCGACACAAGGGGAGCCAAAGAATATTCTCAAGTATTAGCAGCTGAGTTGTCAATTCAACCACACCTGGAAACTTAGTATCTGCAGCAAAGTGTTTAGTAGCAAAGTAATATGATAGTGGTGGTAGCGGCAACAAAAGTAAAGACAGCAAAAGTAATGTTTTTGGTATTTTGTAGTGATTGTAACAGTAGCAGCGGGAAAGTAAATAAGCGAGAACCAGTATATGGAAAACTCGTAGGCACCGGATCAGTGATGGATAATTATGCCGGATGCGGTTCATCATGTAACAGTCATAACATAGGGTGACACAGAACTAGCTCCAATTCATCAATGTAATGTAGGCATGTATTCCGTATATAGTCATACGTGCTTATGGAAAAGAACTTGCATGACATCTTTTGTCCTACCCTCCCGTGGCAGCGGGGTCCTATTGGAAACTAAGGGATATTAAGGCCTCCTTTTAATAGAGAACCGGAACAAAGCATTAGCACATAGTGAATACATGAACTCCTCAAACTATGGTCATCACCGGGAGTGGTCCCGATTATTGTCACTTCGGGGTTGCCGGATCATAACACATAGTAGGTGACTATAGACTTGCAAGATAGGATCAAGAACTCACATATATTCATGAAAACATAATAGGTTCAGATCTGAAATCATGGCACTCGGGCCCTAGTGACAAGCATTAAGCATAGCAAAGTCATAGCAACATCAATCTCAGAACATAGTGGATACTAGGGATCAAACCCTAACAAAACTAACTCGATTACATGATAAATCTCATCCAACCCATCACCGTCCAGCAAGCCTACGATGGAATTACTCACGCACGGCGGTGAGCATCATGAAATTGGTGATGGAGGATGGTTGATGATGACGACGGCGACGAATCCCCCTCTCAGGAGCCCCGAACGGACTCCAGATCAGCCCTCCCGAGAGGTTTTAGGGCTTGGCGGCGGCTCCGTATCGTAAAACGTGATGATTTCTTCTCTCTGATTTTTTTCTCTCCGAAAGCAAATATATAGAGTTGGAGTTGGCGTCGGAGGGCATCCAGGGGGCCCATGAGGTAGGGGGCGCGCCCCCCACCCTCGTGAGAAGCGTGTGGTCCCCCTGGTCTTCATCTTTGGCGAGGATTTTTTATTATTTTTTCTAAGATGTTCCGTGGAGTTTCAGGTCATTCCGAGAATATTTGTTTTCTGCACATAAAACAACACCAGGGCAATTCTTCTGAAAACAGCGTCAGTCCGGGTTAGTTCCATTCTAATCATACAAGTTAGAGTCCAAAACAAGGGCAAAAGTGTTTGGAAAAGTAGATACGACGGAGACGTATCAGTGCTCCTCCCCTTTACATCGGCGCACTCATCCACCGCAGCGCATCTGCCTAATCGACGACCTCGTACGCCGCACTGGAGCCGGTCCACTGTCGTCATCGTACACGGAGCCTCTTCCCCGGAATCGTCTTCCACGGTCTCGTGTCTGCTTCCCGGAAGCCGACGCCAAGCGCAGAAGTACCACCGTCGTGGACAATGAACTGACTCCCGTTGCCGCCATGACTCACAGAGGCCGCCGCGACCATCGTTCTCCTCCTCGATTGGTAATGTGTGTATTGAATCACTTAGCAGTACATGTGCAGTTCCAATTTTGTTCATACCTACCCTTCAAATTTCCTGGGTGCTATTGTTCCCGTAAAATTAATTGGTTATAGCCTCCATTGTCCAACAGAATATCAGCTTGTAATTGTGCGTCGCTCCTGTATCGCGTTGTGCTTGGGTAGGTTTTTCATCTACAACCAGTAGTGTCGTGGAATTGTCACGGCAGATGTCCTTAGTGTCAGGACTTAGTCGCGAGGCCAATGCATCTATGTGGTAGCTTGAGAGGAGTTGAGCAGGAATGAGAGACGTGATGTTTTACCCAGGTTCGGCCCCTCACGGTGGAGGTAAAAGCCTACATCCTGCTTCATTGATATTGATGATGATGATCACGGTTACAAGAGTGCTCTATCTCGAGAGCTATTGTCTAAACCTAACTTTTCCAACTTGTGGAACTTGTGAATCTTGTCCCTCTTGGGGTGCCCTGCCCCTCCTTATATATGTTGAAGGGGCGGTTTACATGACTAGTCCTATTAGGACTAGGATTACTCTATTACAAGTGGAGTCCTAGTCTTGCCTCCTTTGTAAGGGAATATTCCTTGTGCTTTTCTCATAAACCGGCCCACCATTAAACGTGAACCGGCCTTCTGGGCCATGGGCCTCGTCATCCATCTGACCCACCCGCCGGGTTACTAATGAACTGCCAAGACTGGGTGGGTAGCCCGTGAACCGCCAAGCTCCGGGAGGGTAGCCCGTGAATCGTCAAGCTTCGGGCGGGTTACCAGTGAGTCATCCAGTCCGGCCGGTTTACGCCACGGGGTATATCCCCGACATTAGCCCCCAGTTTAATTTGGATTTATCCATGTTAAACTGATCTGCAACATAAACTCAAGAGCAAATTTGACAGGTTATGCTCTGGGTTAAAAAAAATTGTAAACCGGTACCTGATCATTCTTTAAGTCTTTGTTATTTCCTCCTTCTGGGAAATCTGGGTCAACAGACCAGCTTCATAATCAATTTGCCGACATTGGTTTGTCACCGAGAAATATTGTGAAGAATAACTCCTTTGACTCAGCTCCCAAAGCGCCGGTTTAAGAAATATGGGTCTTGGAATACTTATCTGATATTCAGCCGGTTTGAAGATGTAAAACTGGCCGGTTTAACATTACCAAAATGGCCAGGTTATAAAAACTGATGATCCCGGATTATGACCGTTGATAGATGTCGGGTTATGATTGCTGCCAACGCCAGTTCACAACGCCGGTTCATGATTATTGATGACGCCGGGTTGCAGCCACAGGGTCATAATGATTGGTGACGCCGGGTCAATCTGGTTTGCTCAAACAGAGAATTTGAAAATATTTCTTCGATAATAACATAATACCTGTAGCCCCCAAATCTTGAGCGGAACAAAGTGATGGCTTAAGACTTGCTTCAAATAAATGTTACCAATTTTGAAGAAATCCATGTTGTTCATCCCAATCACTAGTCAGAATTGAGTATTCCACATATGTAGCCCCCAAGTGCCGGGTTGTCATGCTTGCAGCAACCTGGGACTTGTAATTGCTTGATGCTCATAAAAACTTCAACCAGTGTAGCCCCCAAGGGTCGGGTCATTATGCAATAATGAGCAGGGACTTTGTAAATATAATCTTGTAAACTTTGAACAACAACGTGTAGCCCCCAAGGGCCGGCTCAGTAAGATAATATTGAGCTGGGATTTTGATATATTCTTCAATGAAAATAACATCATATGATGTAACCCCCATCATGGGGCTTGAATTCACGTCCACAAGGTTAAGAGCCTTGTGCTTTACCAACTGAGCAGTGGACCCTTCAATGTAATGGATAAAAAGCTTTATACCTTAAATTGTTGATAGAGGCAATTGGTAGCCCCCAAGGGCCGGCTCATTACAATGTGATGAGTCGGGTCTTCAATAAGGTGAGCAAAAAATGACTTTGCATTAGCCCCCAAGTGTCATGGTGCATGCTTGCAGTGACATGAGACTTGCATATTTGATATAATCTTCAGTTGAATAATGTAGCCCCCAAGTGCCGGGTCGTGAGCCTGCAGCGACTCGGGACTATTCCTTCAATTGTAAAATAAACCATATCCATTGACAATATAATAGCCATTGTGCTAAAGCGACTTTGATAACCTCAATAATACCTGTTATTAATAACCATAATAAAATCCAGCCATGTTGGCTATTCAAGATAACATAATCCAGTATGAAAACCTTATTCATTCAACATCATAATGGAAATTAAGCCAAGTTTGGCTATTTGAATAATATAACCCAATGATTTATGAGCGCATGATTCCAATGGCGCAATCCAAATATATACTGGCGACTTATAGTCGAAAGCCAGGCCGTTTTAATAAACACCGGATAATTTATCGTCATACTTTATTCAACCTGTTTCTGCATACAACAAGTTTAAAGTGTCCTGGCGGTTTACCGCCGGACGGGTCATAATGCCTGACATATAACCTGGGTTTATAACCGAGGCTGCACTTAAGAATAATCAAATATGAAATACATCATACCTGTGACATTGAATCACATTGTTGGTTTTACCAACTTTTGTAGTAAGAGTGGTAACCCCAATCTTGAGTAATGATAACTCCTTTCATATTGTGCCGGTTTATGATAAAACCGTACCGGGTTGTGATAAACACCGGTTTCACCATATATAATACTGGCGACTCGTAGTCAAACCAGACCGGGCTGATAGTCTCTGGATTATAATTTGATCGTGTACTGACAACTTGTAGTTGAAAGCCGAGCCGGGTTGATAAACACTGGTTTACTCCATAATAGGATGGTAACAGAAAATCAAACCGGGCAGATAGTCTCCGGATTAAGATTTGACCGTGTTCCGTCAATTTGACAGTTTGAACCGGCTTAAAACTTTGTCGGTTAAAAAAACGCAATAAAAAGAAAGAAATATCTTTCAAAGAAAAATATTGAAGCAAAGACAATGATAAAACCATTTGCAAAAAGAGGCTTATTTGAGCTGATCAGATGGCGTTACCATGGTCGGACACGACCAAGCTCCCGATAGGTGTAGCTATGGTTCAAGTCAGCCAGGTCCCCAAATGAAACCGTGGAATTTATGCCGATCAAGTGGCATGGCTATGGTTCAGGTTCGACCAAGCCCCCAAGTGATTCTGTGGCCTTAGGCCGATCAAGAGGCATGACTGGTTCAGACGTGACCAAGTCCCCAAGTGATCTGGTGGCTCTCGCCTATCAAGAGGTATTGCATTGGTTCGGACACGACCAAGCCCCCAAGTGATATAACATGATGCTTTTGAAAAGCTAACTCAAGGGGTAAACCGGAGGTCGCTTTAGAACAACTCCGTGTAACCACACATGATGTAAAAGAACAGAGACCCCGCTTTATGAAGTAGAAGCCCCCATGTAATCAATAATATGTCAGGCCAGTAAGGCGGGATACCCATGTTCGAACCGCGCATCGTGGCAGCAGGTCCTCTTCGGCACTTTTTAACTTTTTGCAAGAGATAAATTCTTCTTGAACCGGGATCTTGAACCGGATATTGAGAGCTTCAAAGCTTTGTGGGAGATATCTTTCCCTTGAACCGGATTTTAAACCGGAATCTTCATTTTCAGCCGAAAATTTTTTGACGGCCTTTAAACTCGAACTTGCGAGAAGTTAATTCCTTTTTGAACCGGACATTGTTAAACCAGATTTGAGCGCTTCAGAGCTTTGTGGGAGAACAGATTTCCCTTGAACCGGACTGTAAACCAGATATTTGAGAGCTTCAGTCAGACTGACTTCCCTTGAGCCAAATTTTAAACCGGAATCCTTTCTGATGACCCGGATCTTCTTCATTGAGCCGGGATTTTGTAACTGTCATATACTTTCTAAACCGGAAATTTTCTGACGGCCTTTACATTTTCATCAATATAACAGTAGCCTCCAGGACTGGGTTATCTTTCCCTCCATCGTCCTGGGGTTCTTAAACCGGCTGAAACTGGCAAGATTTGCTGAGTCATGTCATCGTAGCCCCCGATTCTCAAGGTGACTCGAGGAGTTGGCTTGAGATTCTCCAAATTTGACTGTGATATAAACCGGCATAAGTTGTATAGCATTGTTGTTGATAGCACGATATGAATCCACAGAAGGTTGAGGTGACTGCGGCGGGTTATAGATGATCCCGTATGAGCCGTGTCAGCAACTCGGCCAATGGTTCCTCCCAACTGGCGATTTGAAGTTAACCAAACTGTAGTGGCGGCGACTTGTGCGCCTACCCATTGAACCATCCAGTGCAGACGGCGGTTGATAATATATGATAATTTGCCTCCAATTTGTTGGAAGATAAAATCGGGCTTCCCAAGCAGTGACCTGCTCATAATCAATAAACAGCTCATGCAGACAGATGTGGCCCGATGTGTTGATGTAGACCAGGCCGTAAGAGGCGGATGGTAAAGACGACCGCAACATCTGAGGTGGCACAAACAGATGAACCGGCCGTGGCGTTGTAAACCGGTGCGGACGGACAAGTTGTCCTCCTTGTTGTAAACCGGCGTGGTCGCAGAGACAGCCACGGCGTTGTAAGCCGGCGTGGTCGCGAGAGACGGCCACGGTGTTGTAAGCCGGTGCGGGAGTCCGTTGAGTAACGACGACCACCTGTGCCAAAAGATGTTGGCATGCCTCCATCTCCGCGGCATAATATCACTTTTTGTCATAAATAATTGCCCTGCATAAACAGTATTGTAGACCAAGGCAAAGATAATCTTGCTCTTTGACAAAAACGGCATGTGCTAATAAAACAAATTTGGATGGATATCACCTGATTTGTTTGGACGACGGATGATCCGTTTACCGTGACAGAGGTGGCTCAGGCAGACCAGCGACTCAATATAGTTTCGGCGACTTAGGCTGACCGGCAACTTAATATAACCCTGGCGGCTCAAAGCGGCAAGGGCGGCTCAACGCGGCTCCGGCGGGTTGATGTAGATTAAGTTGTACGGGCAGCGACTTGCGCACACATGTTCCATCAGTAAGCGGGCGCAGACGCGAGCGTGATGGTGCTGACGTATACTTCATAGGCACAACATGGCACCACCTTTGCTGTACATAAAAATATACAGACCAAAGTAATTGTTCTTTGATGAAAACAATATGTTTAATAAAATAAACTTGGATGGACATCACCTGATTTGTTTTGGATGACCGACGATCCGTATATACCGTCCGTAGATAACCTGGTGATGCTCAGGTACCAGGCAAATGTCAACTTGCCCGTTTAACAGGAAAGCATGTACTGCGAGAAATCCGCTATTTGTTTCCATTAGCTCCACTTAGCAATAATTAATACTTGTCCTCTTCTGATACTTGGGCATGTATCGCATGTGTAGTAGCAGTAGTAAACACTTATCTCTGTGACTGTGCATATAACAACTGAGGTGGCTGGGCCGGACTGCAGCTCGGGCAGGCGGGTGTTTCTCCGTCCACAACAGAGGCCAAGTGTGAGGGCGACGGCAGATTGCAGTAATAGCGAGGTGGCCGGGCCGCGCTTGAGACGGAGGCGTTAAGCCAGGGCGGAAGCGGCCGCGCGGTCAAGTAGCTCGACACCGGCCACGGCGGCTCAATGCAGCGGGAGTGGAGGCCATGCAACGGTCCCTGGCAGGGCCGGATTTTCAAGCCACGAGGGCGTAGACCAGCAGAACGGCCGATGGAGGCAAAGGCACTGCGGCGGCTCGTCGGCGCAGGTACATGGAAAATCATGGAGGGATGGTGCGGCGGTTGCAGCAGCTTGACGAAGGAGCACCATGGAGGACGAGGACCCGGCGGCTCAAGGCTGCAGCCACGCACGGCAGAGGCAAGGGCCGCTCCAGCGAGGGCGGCTTAACACGGTGGCCCAATGGCATACTGAGGCGGTGGCGATTCACCGGTGACCTGCTGGTGGTGGCTAGAAGGTGCGGCAGTTTGGTGATGCTCCGGCCGTGAGGCGCGGTGCTGGCGAAGACGGACTGGCATCGCGAGGCGCGGGCGATGAGTGAGGCCGCGGCGGGGGCTCAACGCGGGATAGCAGCCCAAGGCAGAGGCAGGGTCGCGGTGGCGACTTAGGCTCACCGGCGAAGGGTGGCTTGCAGCAGCAGACCAGGCGTGACCGGAGGGGCGGCTCAGAGGACCCTGACAAGCCCACAACGGAGGCAACTATACCAGCTTGCGGCAGGGGCGGCTCAATGGAAACCGGATGGAGGGTCGACACGGCGGGCCGCAGTACGCCAATCGGACAGGCGAGCAGCAGCCCAATGCAGCCAGCCGGCGAGGCACTGCTGATCTGGTAGCGGGTTGGAAAGGCGCGGCTATGGAGACCCGCGGTCGTCGCTCAGGGTGCGGCGGTTTGAGGCGCTGAGAGGCCAGCTTACGGGTTCAAACTAGCAACGGCAGAGCGCGGTGGTTCACCGAGGCGAGTCATAGCAGGAGACCGAGCTCTTGGACCATCTGTGTCCCGGTCGAGTCGGTCGCGGAACGAGTCCGGGTCGCGGTCGGTTACAACGACTCATGGCCGCATCAATGGGTGCTGGCGTCTTGCTTTGATGGCGGTTCAGAGCAGGTGTGTTGCCTGGGTAACTCGAAAAGAGATCGTGGGCACAGGTCGTGGGCACAGGTCGTAGAGGAATCCGGTCTTGACTGGCCCCATCCTGGGTCATGGAGGCGCACCAAATAGGACTCCACTGTGCGTTTGAAACGACCGCAATAATGAAGTTGGGCGGCGGCTGACTTACCCACGGCGGCCTTAGTACAATCAATCCTGGCCAGCGAATCAAGTTGCAACCCTAATCTTCGCTGAACCTCGAACGGGTATTAGATCTGATTTCTCGCCTTCGCGATGATGTAAAATCCTTCCGCAATGATTCTTCTTCATCTGAAAAATTGCAAACTCCTCGATCCCTGAGAGAGATCCCTTCAAGAACTCAACACCATCGTGCGCAGGCCCCACGGTGGGCACCAACTGCCGTGGAATTGTCACGGCAGATGTCCTTAGTGTCAGGACTTAGTCGCGAGGCCAACGCATCTATGTGGTAGCTTGAGAGGGGTTGAGCGGGAATGAGAGGCGCGATGTTTTACGCAGGTTCGGCCCCTCACGGTGGAGGTAAAAGCCTACATCCTGCTTCATTGATATTGATGATGATGATCACGGTTACAAGAGTGCTCTATCTCGAGAGCTATTGTCTAAACCTAACTTGTCCAACTTGTGGAACTTGTGAATCTTGTCCCTCTTGGGGTGCCCTGCCCCTCCTTATATATGTTGAAGGGGCAGTTTACATGACTAGTCCTATTAGGACTAGGATTACTCTATTACAAGTGGAGTCCTAGTCTTGCCTCCTTTGTAAGGGAATATTCCTTGTGCTTTTCTCATAAACCGGCCCACCATTAAATGTGAACCGGCCTTCTGGGCCATGGGCCTCGTCATCCATCTGATCCACCCGCCGGGTTACTAATGAACCGCCAAGACCGGGTGGGTAGCCCGTGAATCACCAAGCTCCGGGCGGGTAGCCCGTGAATCGCCAAGCTCCGGGCGGGTTACCAGTGAGTCATCCAGTCCGGCCGGTTTACGCCACGGGGTATATCCCCGACAAGTAGTGTGGCAAATGATGGAAAGGTTTTTAGAACTAGCAAAATGCCCATGCGTTGCACGCATCAAGATGCATTTGTATGAGTAGTTTATCTTGTTGGAGATGCTCTAACATGGCAGACGAGTGCTTTAATGTTGCCCACAAGATGCGCGAGTATTACTAGTAGTATATTTTTCTTGCCATGTTGAGATTTTAAAACCACGAGTGCGAACATGCAGAGGAGCAATGAAGATCAAACACGGGATATTCGGGACATCTTCAAGGAGCGTGGCAAGTTAAAGAGGAGCTGCACCGAACCTGTAAAACGAGCTTTGGTAAGTAACACCCTTTCAATTACTTCCGTGTAGCCTCGTGTTCTTCGATGTGTATATGTTGTAGTTTATGTTTCTCTTAAGCGTGGTGTTCTTCGATGTGTAATAAGAAGAGTCTTAATCGTCCTAATGTTTTCGTTTTTAGCTTGATGTAGGAAGTGGGTGTTCTCACCTTGTAGTCTGTTTTTATTTATTTATTCCTTTTGAATTCACTTCTCCGAGTTCTGTTTATCTGGCTTCTACTAAATGGATCTAGGTTGCTCTGAGTATTGATCTAAAAAAGAACTAACTTCATGTCAGGATGCAGTTCCTGCGAGGAGGGGAGTATGGTCAACCTCGAGATCATGTTTCCAAAATGAGGCTGGATTACACACAAGGTGCCAGTTCCCTAATGATGCTGGATTAGACACAAGGTGCAAATTCCCAAATGATGCTGGATTACACACAAGCCAGGTGGAGTCGTCAACAGTCGTGTCCTCGTGGCATTAGTAAAGGCTGAAACAAAGCGTGCAGCAGCCCTTGAGAATGTAGCTGAGTTCCTGAAGAAGCGAAAAGAGCAATCAGATGATCTCTTCACCCAAGCCAAAGAAGAGATGGAAGAAGCCAGAAATAAGCTAGCAGAGGCAAAGCAGGCTAGGCATCTCCTGCTATCTAAAACTGTTGTCAATACAAAATTTCCTTCATAATAGCTAGGTTCAAATGTTTATCCAGTCAGCATGCCTGTTGTGATGTCCGCGCATCTACTGATGTGGCACAAAATGTTTTTTTCGGGTCATGTAATAATAGCAATTACTTTCCAAACAATAACAAACGAAGCATTGTACATGGTATAGTTCACGCGCAAGCCCGACATTCCAAGTTCAACTTCCACATCAAACTCATGTTCACAGATATATGCACATTCATACATAATGTCCACAACCATGATTCACTTCAAAGCCAAAAAATGTGAGGAGAGTTATAAATAAAGAAAATCCTCTACTAGTTCTTGCTACCAGTGCGAGCACAACAAGCCAAGACCATGCGTAAATTGATTATATTGTAGTCATTTTTTGTGTTCTAAAACGTCTGTCGGCTCGCGGAAGGACGTGTTGCCGGCACACGCGCGGATTCAATGAAGGCAGGGGGGTAGTCTTAAGCTGGTTGCGCGCGGCGAGGAGGCGTGCTCAGCCGGGCCTGCAGCGAGTGCGGCCCTCTTGGCCGGCGCGCCGGTTCAATGCCTGCGCTATGAGAGGTCGCGTCTGTGTCAGAGCAATCACTCCCTCTAGTCCTTTTTTGTTTGGGTATAACAAAATCTCGTTTTCCATTCACATTTTAGTGGTAGGAGTTGTGCGTGTGTGTCTGTGTGAGAGAGAGAGGAGACGGTAGTCGGGGTTGTCTAATCGGTAAACAAATGAATAATGCCAGTCTGGGATGGAGACGAAAAGGAGACCGCAACAAATGTTGTGTCTATAGGAGAGATAGAGAGAGTAATTTTAGTGGTATGAGTCATATGTAGAGACATATAGGGTGTGAGAGAATGCCATAGAGAGAAAGACAAAGTGAAAGACGAGTGGAGACTGTGTGTTTGGCGGTGAAAAAGAAAGCTTAGGTACCGAGTGATACCAGAGAACAGTAGAGACGTGAGAGATAATGAAAACCGTGTAATTTATAATGATAGGGAGAGTGTGACACTTCTCAAGGGAGACGTCGAGAGACCATGTTTGCGAGGATAGGAGCAACATGAAGTGAGCGTGCGGGTGAGCTGGAGAAAAGAGAGTGATAGCTACCTGAAGGAGCATGCATGCGAGAGAGATGGGCGTGAAAGGAGTGAACAAAAAAGGGATTCAAATATTTGAATTCGAGATGATGATACATGTAATCCATACTCGAACCAAAATTGATCTATCAAACATGCATACTCATATGAATTCACGCACATCTATGTTATTTAATATGTAGATATTACTGATCCATACATTTTAGTAGAACATAATTTGGTTAAAAAAATTCGAATTCAACCTTAAGATTTCGAGATTGTTGTATTTGTAGATCATATTATACATATAAAGGAGCAGAATTCTTTGTTGTGCTTTTGGAAGTATATATATATAAATGATGTATATAGAATGTAATTCCAATTGAAAATGGATCCCGCCCGAAAAAATAGAATACAAATGGGATTCGAAATGAGTTGGCACGGTAAACGTGCACTCTGCAAAATTTGAACGAAGCGGGGAAAGTCACAGTAACCGCCCAAAACCAAAATCTACGAGATGGAAATCACTACTGCCTATCCCTGCCACGCAAAGCCTATATGCTGGATTTCTATAGGTTTCGATAGGGGTAGGTTTGTAATTTCACCCAAACGTGACGTAACCGCCTCTCACCCGGATTCATACACGGTGGGCGCCAAAACACAGTGTGTCCTCGGCCGAAATCGACTCCCTCCCCGATTCATATTCATACACGGTGTGCGCCAAAAACAAACTCTCGTCGGCAAATATTCGGTGTATGCGAGATTACCGTCCTATCCCCGGTCGACTAGTGTTGCTGTGATGTAGTAGAAATTTGAAACGGGGGCTAAGTTTGTAAATTTCCTCGCATTTGAGACAAGCGCGCCCTGAATACATGGTTCCCCCTTCCTCTCTACCTCCCTTTTCCCCATCTGTACTTCGTGGGCGCCAAAACACCCTCTCCACCCACCCTCCTCCGTCCGCCGCCGTCCGCCACCCCATCCACCGCCGTCCTCCTCCACCATGTCGGAGCTGATACCCCGATGCCGCCGTCCATTACAAGAGATCGACCTCTCTCATCCATGGCTTCGGACTGGGATCCTTGCATCCCGTCCTCTCGCTTCATCCCTGCCGTCGTCCACCTTGCCGGCGCCGCTCCTACGACCATCTCGTCCACCACGCCCTGCCGCCACCGTCTACCCTCCTAGATTGGCTTCCACGCCGCCGACGGCCATCGCTATCGCAGCACCGTCAAATTCTCAGCAGATGCCTACACGGTGCCGCACCAGAGGCAGTACTCTTTCGTATCTGCTCAACTTATTTATCGCAGCAAGAAAATAGATCGCCACTGCTTTACTCTGATTTCTTGTCTTGGTTGCGAAGTTGCCTTTGTCCGGTTTGCACCTTCAGATCCGCCATGGCATGCTCAACACCATACTTGCAATGCTTATGGTTTTCCCCTTTTATATTCCACACTAGTTAAATTACAGTAGACTAAATTTCAAAATTGGGTCAATCGATTTTTCAGAGCTCGCCGGAGTTCGCCGGTGCGATCGAAGGGGCTCGGGTGGTTGTGGGGCCTCACCGAACGAAGAAAACTCGACACGGGTGGGGGTTGGGGTGGGGTGGGGGTGGCGGAGGAACACAGGCGGTGGGGGCCGGCGGCCCGTGTGGTGTTCTGTATGGGAAGAATCAGAGACGAGGAAGAAGAAGGGTTAGGAGATGTAGGATCTTCATCCAACCGCCTGAAATGGTCGAGAGACAGCTAGGAGTTGCATTCTTAATGCTCTCTGATTCATCATGTGTGGGCACTATGCAACCAACATTTTATTATCCAAAATTTGCTTGCTCTTCTTTACCATGTTCCTCTTCCATTCTTCTTTAATAGGTACTCTCTCCGTTCCTAAATACAAGTCTTTGTATAGATTCCACCATGGACTACATATGGGGCAAAATGAGTGAATCTACACTCTAAAATGTACCTGGATACATCTGTATGTGATCCATAGTGGAAATCTCTACCAAGACATATATTTTGGAACGGAGGGAGTATGATAGTAGTACAGTATGTTCCTTGTACTGAAGATGAGCAGGGACATTTGCAGTGTAGAGGTCTATACGGTCGGTTGTGATGGACACTTTGAGCCTCTTTGATTCGTAGGATCTTGTAAACATAGGAATAGGATTTGTAGTGGCCTGCCCACTTGAATCCTATAAGAATAGCAAGGAAATGCGGGGAGCTGTGTCGCCTTTGAGAGTTACATTGATATTAACAGTACCGCACCTTCACTTGAAGAGAGCTGGTATCTGAAGCCTTTCTAGCCGTACCGGCAATACTAGCACATATATTGCAGCAAGTTCCACTTTGCTGATTTTACTCTAATGCTTAAGGTTTTCCCGTTATATCTACACTATGATCTGTATAGCTGCTTTGTGTCGCACTAGTAGCAGTCCACTCTTGAAGCTAAACACTGCAATGACTTACAAAATTGGCACCAAGGCATTGAGTGCTATTCCAGATGCAATGAAACTCATACGCTCCCCACCTGTTGATTCTTGTTCAGAATATCATCCTAATGACTATTCTAACCTCGAGGAGTCAAAGGCAGATGGCATGTCCTGTTCACCCATCAAGGTACCTGTTCTAATTTGGCAATGTTTTATTGATTGCGGGTATCTTGCATATGTTGTCTTGTATTTCTTCTACTTTGTTGCACCGCCATCTGCTTAGTTTACTCATCATATATGTCGAGATGCCATGCCCATCCATTATCAATACATATTCCATCTGTCATCATACCATGTTTTTCCACTCAAATGTTGTTCTTGTGCATCAGACATCAAAAGGGAAGAGGATGATTGCCGAACCTGAAGGAGCACCAGCAAAGTCCTTGAAAAATGTGGTGGTGCCGGAGAAATCAGATAGCACCCCACTTATATTGGCTATACAACCAGTGACACAAAACGTAGGACCGACTCCAGCAGACTGTACCTATACTTCACTGGCCACACCACTAGCCCCACCACACAGGGCCTGCACTCCAGCAAAAGGTATACCGATTTCATTTACCATAGCACCAGCTGTACCACAGAAAAATCCCACTCCAGCAAAAAGTACAGCAAGTCCACCGGCCGAAGACCTATCCCAACTGCAGAGACGGCCAATTCCTGCAGATTGGAACCCCATTCCATTTATTCCCAGTTTAAAAGACAATGCTTTCAATATTGTTAGGGACTACGTGCATATATTCCCATCATGGGAAGATTATTGTGAAGACAAACACCATTTTCACATCTTCTTGTCCAACTTACATGTAAGTGTTATTATTCATGGCTATTATTTTCCTATTTTCTACTGATTGAACACATCCATGATTTACATTACATTGTTGTAACTAGGCAAGGGTCAATCTGGATAGTCATGACGAGCAAAGCTTGCTTGTGCTTTTCAAGGAAGCATTGCAGCAGTATAGGTTTTACCTGAGGAAATCACACTTTGATGGCAAGTCTATAAACGAATTCCTGGTGAAGTCTCCTGTGCTAAATTTAGAAGATATTGAATGGAAAAACCTTGTTATGCACTGGTCTTGTTTCCAGGATGAGGTACTGTCTATGAAATCACATGACAATTTGAACTTCTACTTTTCCACATGTGCCTTACTGATCTTTTTTGCAGGAAAACTGCTCGAAGAAGAATTCCGGTTTGACAAGAACGACAGGATATCTCAAATATGCTGCCCGCTACTTTGCTCTTGTTAGTACCTGTTGTCTTGTATCACTATACTTGCATACATACCTGGTTCATTATGTGACAGCAGTATGCATGATAGCTTGCTTATCAATTGTTCGCTCCAAATTATCTGATCTGTATGAATGGTTACATTAGTGTAGAATATATCCAATGCCAATGTTTTTTTAGCTTTGCATTGTTCTTGTAAGTACATGATGTCCTTTATCAGTGTACTTATAATGACAGGTAGTTGTTCATGTACCATCACTCTACAGCTTATTTTCCTTTGCCCTCCATTTTCTACACATCAGATCTATATTTACTCTTACCATAAGGTTGGTACTAAAGAAGTTTAGCTGTGCATTGCTCTTGGATGTACCTTTTGCCTGTATCGCTGCACTTACATTTATAGCTACTTGGTTATATAGCATCACTCTTCATCTTATCTTAAATATTCTCCATTTTTCGTATATTATCACATCTATATTTACCCTTAACAAAATGTAGAATAAAGGCAATGATTTTGAAGAAGATTCTGTGGTAAACTTCTTGAATTGCCCCCCCCCCCATCAGTATGGACAAAGCCTTTATAGAGCCTGTCTTCACCAATAATGTAAGTTTGTCCATCTCAAGCCTTCAAACTTTGTTGTATATATTTGGTTAGGCATGACTGCAATAGCTGTTTATTTTTGGTGTTTGCATCAAATTGCTTGTTTAAAGTTTATTATATGTAGTTCATAAACAAAAGTTCGTCCTTTCTCAATTTAAGTTTTCAGTTATACAACCAAGTTCCTTCTTCATACCATATAAATTAAATTATACAGAGCAAGTGATCTTCTTTTGCACTGCATGTATGCTTCTGTTCTTCATCTGTAATCCAGTGGTGTGGTGAACCTACCCACTACAGCACAATGTCATATTCTGCAATGTCTTAACTATGAAAAATGCCATATCATTCTACTATTATTTAAACCATCTCTTTATTTGCCAATCTGAAATGGTATAAATTGACAGCACACTAACCATTGATACTTATGAGTTCTTGATCTGTAATCCAGTGGTGTCGTGAAGCTGCCAACTCCTTCACAATGTCATTTCCTGCCATGTCTTGACCTGAACAATACCATATTGTGTTAATGCAAATTTAAACTGTGTCACTTTATTCGTCAGTAAGAAATGTGATGAATTATCAGCACTGATACTTTTATGTGCAAAACCTGTCATATGTCTGCTTGTCTATATTTCAAAGTGAGGAAGATATAAGTGTTGAACAAGCGCAGTCTCATCATCTTGCTTAGCTGCTTGTGCTGCAGCTCCCCAGCAGGGCTAACCTTTCTTGAACTCTATTGAAGTGCTGTCGGTTTTGTATATTATTTTTTCGGCGTGTTTATTTGCACTGGTGGCGATCTTTGATGCCCAATGTATGTAATCTGCTGTCTGCTTGTGCTTTATTATCATAGTGGTGAACTTTGATGCCTAGTGGATGTAATATGCCATAATTTCTTTATTGTATAGTATAGGTTTTTTCTTATTCACGATACTGCAGTTATTTTACTGTATATATATCATGTCTTCGCAGTAAACCGGCCAAACCATAAAATTACGGTACATAATCGGGTCGTCATGCAATCACGATGTAGGTTGGGCCTGAAACGTGCCGATCAGCTCACGGGCCGGCAGCAGCCCGAAATGAACCCCGGCCCATGATTGTGCGAATCAAATCACAGGCTTTTAACAGGACGAAAAATTGTCTCAGTCCTTGTTTGGCCCAATCAGATATCGGCTGCAAGCAGGCCGGATGCAAACCGGGCCGTAGTTAGGCCCAACTATATGACGGGCTTTTAACAGGCTGAAATTAATATAGGGCCAAAATGTTAAACGGGCCCTTAACAGGCCAAAACTAATATCAGGTCGAATTACTAAGTGGGCCTTTAGCAAGTGGGCCCAAAAGCATAGTGTCCAGTTGACGGGCCGAATCTGATATGGGCCATAATTAGGCCCAAAACCTCTTAAAGGGTCGGACCTGATCTGGGCCGTAATCTGGCCTAGAACGTGGTAGGCTTTTAACGGGTCGGATCTCATATGGGCCACTATTAGGCCTGGAGCGTGGCAGACCATTAATAGACCATATCAAATATGGGCCGACATTTGGCCCAAAACATGGCAGCTAGTTAACGGGCCGGCCTACTAGGGTCCTCAAAATTTTGTGGGCCTACAGCTGGGCCGGCCCATTAATGTCGGCGAAATCTCGTGGGCCTTTAGCTGGGCCGGCCCATTATGATCCGCAAGAATTTTGTGGGCCTTTACCTGGGCCAGCCTATTATGGCACACAAAAATCTTGTGGGCCTATACCTGGGCCGGCCCATTATGGCCCGCGAAATCTTGTGGGCCTTTAGTTGGGCCAGCCCATTATGGTCCACAAAATCTCGTGGGCCTTTAGCTGGGCTGGCCCATTATGGTCCGCAAAATCTTGTGGGCCTTTAGTCGGTCGGCCCATTTAAACTTGTTGGGCCGTGCCACGTGTCGACGTATCATAGGCGCCTTCTGTCCAGTGAGTGGATGACATCTATCCCGACGATGAGCCGACACGTGTTTCCTCTAGCCAATGATGATTTTACACGTGGAAAACCCCCATTGGTCGGGGCTGTTAACGGGTTATCGGATCCAAAACCCGACCCGATAGCTTAACCGCATTACGTTATGATGGATGCCACGTGTCGGTCACCCTTGACAAAAGCACTTCTGTGACGCGCGATTTATCGTCATGGAAGTGGACACTTTCGTGATGATAATTTTGGTAATGTCATGGAACACTTCTACGACAGCACAGGTATGACTATCTTGATTCTGTCATAAATTTGTCATGGATGTACATGCATGACAAAAAAAGTGACCTACTGTGACAAACACGTATCATCACGGAAGTGTATTTTTTTTGTAGTGCGTGCATGTGGCCATCGTGCCATACCTTTCATGTCCTACTTATGTTTCATGTCTTGCACTACTTATGTTCATGAACTTTCACCGGTGATGATATTTAGATGATGAACTTGAGTATGTTTAAATGATGATGATGAACTTGAGTATGTTTAGATGATGAACTGCCATATTTCTGCATAATTCCATATTTTTCTGCATTGAAATGCTGTCAAATGAATTGAAAAAGAGAAAACAGGGAAAAAAACTATGCCTACGGCAAAGCCGTCGGCATAGATGGCCCAGGACTTCCCAGTGCGTGCCACGTGGCAGGGCTATGCCTACGG